>NC_092206.1:32452712-32468614 GCF_043381705.1 Parasteatoda tepidariorum | reverse complement strand
CTTATGACATGGTGCATTATCCTGTTGGTAAACACCATCCCCCGCAGGAAAAACTGTTGCCATGAATGGGTGAACCTGGTCTGCAACTATGTTCAAGTAGCTTACAGACGTCAGGGTTTGTTCTATGAGGATTATGGCTCCTAATGTGCCCCATGAAAACATCGTTCCTGGGCGAGAAACCATGAAAACCTGGGAGAGCCCATTGTTATAGATGGAGGGTGATCATAATGTAATGGCTCTTCGGTGTATATAATATATATAATAACTGGGCTACATCCCTGTTATCATTGGTTTTGTTTAACTCAAATAATTCAGTCGTGAGCCAAAATACGTCTTAGATCACATCCATTTCTCCACACTGGAGGGGGCGGACAGCACTCTCGGACAATTCCGACATATTTTATCAGGATCACATCATTGCTCTTGCATTATATACTAACAAAAAATGAGGTAAAAAGGCTCAGTCGCGGCATACCATATAACCCTACGCATTATGGAAAATCATTTAATGCTTCCTAATATGGAAGTGAAAGAGGGGAAGATTTTAAAAATAATTCGTTTGAAATATAAATCTAATTATTATTCATTGATATATTTTCAGCCTTGAAGTCCCAAAATAGAATATCTCTTTACATGACGAAATAACTATTGTTACTATTTCAAAAGAGTGGGTTTCAGGAAAATTTCTAGCTTTCTAAAATATCTAAGGATCGTTTTACGTGGGCACCTTACAGTTGGATCAATGTCGCACCAACGATACAGATACAACGGAAATATATTTTACTCGCATAGCCCAAAGTGGGATTCGTTCCCGGAATCTGTATGAGCAGAGGCCAATTCCTTTCCCACTATCACGGGCTTGCCTTTCTTAATCAGACATCATTTGGCACTTTCAAACGCAACTAGATTTCGCCGATTAACAATGACACATATATCTCCTTTACCAGCAACCCCATTTCTTTGCCCTGCGATTCGTTTACTTAATCTTGTTTGTCTTATTGAGTTTCGATTTAAATAGATTTAAATATAAATGAGAGATGCTGACAAAATTAATAATAAATTAAAATCACAATGGAAAAAGTTGATCAGATAACGCCCACATCTTTTTTAAACAAAGGAGTTGATCGTATTAAACGAATATAGCTCATAAATTTGAAATTACTTAACCGCACTTATACAGACATCGTAGCGTTACTTAATAGAGTTATTGTATGGGGAAATAAGCATGATGGATTTCTTTTTTACTTTAAATGTACCATAGAATAAGAAACTGACTTTTAGTATTCAGAGTCAGCAAGGGCGGGTATCTGCACAAGTCTTTAGGAGGCATCACGCTAGCAATATTCAAAACATTTATTTTAATAAATGACATATTTAATTTTTTAAGATTGCGAAGTATTGATAATTCTAAAACCAATTTTTTTATCATAGCTATGAAATGGAAAAGAATGCAATAGTATTCTCAGATCTAGGGAAAAACTTAATAAATCAAGATTATATAATTAGAAAACAGGACTTATTTAAAATCTTTTAGATGATTATTTGATCGAAGGCCTGAAATGCGCTATAATTCAAATAGACGCAAATATTTTGTACTGAAAATGTGAATAGAAGGAGAATATTTTTGGTTAAATGTTTTTATAAGTACTGATTTAACTTACCTCATTTTTTGCCTAAAATACCAACGTTTTTATTTTAAAATTTTCATATGGTGATTATTACGGTGGCTTAATTTTATGTTTTAACTTACTTTTTTACAACTACTGTAAATATATTTTAATGAACATAATAAATTTAGGTAAGAATGAAATATGATTCATTTATTATACGATTACTTTTTTACTATATCAATAGTATGATAAATTAAATTTATATATATTTATATTAATGGAAAAATTCCTATTTAAAGTTATCAATTCTGAAATTAACGTAAATGTCTATTAAAATACTGTTATCTAAGATAAAAAAACTCATTTCATAAATAAATAGCCAAATTTATTAAAAACGTTTCTTTTATTTCATTAGAGTTTTCGCAAAATCCTTTTATCTGTGAGTGGGACATTTTCTAATTGACATTTTGATCACTTTCCAACGATACATTTTCGCATGTGCACTCAAATATCTTTTTGCAGAATTATGCCTGAAAGCAATGAAGGTTTCAATGACATCATTTTAACAGGAGGCTTTTATCACCAAACAGAATTTTTTGTTAATCCGAATTTTCGATTGATTTCCGAATAACTTAGTTACTCTAATTTCAATTGTAGTTCTTTCTTCGAGAGCAATATAAGTTTGTGGGGATAATAGTTATAGACGATGTTAACCTTCATCTATGAAAAGGTACCTAGTCATAGAATCGAGTTAACATGTCTTATATACTAGTGAATAGGGATTATACTTTTGTAGTGGTAGATAAACTACAGTATTCTCCACCAGAATTACATCTATGATAGAATTTGATGAACTGATACTACTAGTTGATTCATTGCTCTTTTATGAGAAGCCGGGAGAGCTGTATTAAGATCACCGTACTTTTTGATTTCCGACTGTGAACTGTATTAAGTTCACGGTCGTGGTTTGCTCCTGTGTTGCCATTAGCAATCTAGTACATGCGGGCTGACGTAGTGTTTGATCGAGACTGCGTGGCAATAGCGCGAGGAGGTGGATAATGATGCAGTCACAAGTAGCAAGTCAACTATTCAATGTGGACAATCCACTGAAATAGGTGTGTTCAAATCGAATTGGGAGTTTCTGTCTAGACAGGCATGCTCATGTAACATCCGGGTCACCAATGTGGAGATAGTAGTTATAGACAATGTCAACCTGCATCTATGAAAAGGTACCCCGCCGTAGAATAGAATTAACATGTCTTAAATACTAGTGCATATATAGTATATCACCACAAATATGGTTGCTTATGGAATTTATCGTTATTGAATATTTTGATCACTTTTTGACTAGCTGGTATGTTGAAATTTTAAGTATAGTTCTGCGCTGGAAGGCAATCAATCGTTTTCTGAACAGCTATAAACACATTTTTTTCTAGTTATTTCAAAGTCAAAGATAATTTAAGGTTCATCGAAATGTCAATAACTTTCTAGCAAGCTATCATGTTCAAAATGTTAACTAGTGCCTATTGCTAATACAATTTAATATTGTTTTTTTAAATAAGAAAAAAGTTAATAGCGAGGTTTCCACTATAGTCCATTTCTAATTAGGAACTCGAAATTTCAACAACTTTCAAGTAGGAACTCTAAGAAACTAACAAATATAATACTGAAATAAAAATTTTAAAAACAACTTTTCTTAAAATTTTTTAAATTTTGAAAATTATTAAACTTTTGTCAGACCTAAAATGGGTATCAAGTTTAAACTTTAGGTTTAAGAAAAATAACATTGTTTCCTGTTTAACCCACTTAAAAAACGTAATTGGAATAAATTTTAATTTTTAGTTTATAAA
Source organism: Parasteatoda tepidariorum (assembly GCF_043381705.1). Taxonomy (NCBI): domain Eukaryota; kingdom Metazoa; phylum Arthropoda; class Arachnida; order Araneae; family Theridiidae; genus Parasteatoda; species Parasteatoda tepidariorum. Next base: position 32,465,154 of record NC_092206.1, on the reverse strand, counting down.
TGTCTGTAAAACGTTTATAATCCAGCTATTATTTGTAATACCGATTAATGGTAATAAAGATTGCAATTTGTTTATCAATAAAAAAGGTTTAAATTTAGATCTTGCTTTCTTTAAATCAATTTGCTAACAATGGCGTCAATTCAGACAATTAAAAAATATCCATATATTTTATTTACAGTCAAAGTATTAAAATCGTTCTTAAAACATGATTTTATAAAATTATCCATCTTATCTTCAGCCACATTTCACGCTGTCCTTTAAGAGGCAGAGCTTTTAATTTATTCAGCTGGCACTTTCGGTGATACGTGTCTGCTGTTGGCAAAAAAGAAGAACATGTTTTATTAAATAAAAACTGCTAAATGATGTATGATATAGAAAGGCTCATACCGGATATTCGGCTTACTTCGTTAAATTTTTTTTCGATTTTCTAATTTTCTTTCCATTTAACAATCTCCCACATTGCACTGTGATGGTGTTTGGAGTAGAGGAGACATTTTCATTATATATTTATAATAGAAAAGAAATTCTATATAAGAGAAATTCTTGTTGGTAAAGTGACGGCTTTCATAGGGCTGCAAGAATTTTTACGTTAGCTGACAATGGTAGAGCTGAAATTTAATGACAAAGGGTTTTTTTTCCAATAATAGTAATAAATTCTTGCAAGCCGTGATGACTCAGGAGATAAAACACTCTCCTCCCAATGAGGTGACCGGAGTTCAAATCCTAGCTCTGGCTAAAAGTTGAATTACTCACCCTGCTTGAACCAAACACAGTGCTGATGTATAAATATCCCCAGTGGTAGACAGATCATAGGTTGGAGTACTCTTGCCATCAGGCTAACCTTGTGTGGTTTTCATTGCTTTCATCTCCATGTAAAGCAAATGTGGATTAGTTTCATCAAAAAGTCCTTCACGAATTAAATTTCACCTAATACTTGATTCAGGAGTTCCCTTGTCTTATGGAACTGGTTCAAAATTACAAGGTTACAAAGTTGAACATCGGTAGACGTTAACTCAAAATTTTGTCGCGGGTTCAACGACTGTAATTAAATAAAATAGATTCTTGCTGATCATACTTTTCCTTTCTTCATCCTTGACTTATTTTACTTCCGTGAAAAATTTGTTGTTACCAAGTAAGATTAAGAAAATTTTGCCTTTTTTTATTTGTCTCATTCACAAATTTTGCTTGATCTTACCACTATGTCTATAAGAAAGCGATAAAACTATCAAGCAAAACGATAAAACAATCAAGACAATTGTTAAAATTTTTCTTTTACTCAGATTCGGAAGATCTAAGCATTTTTTTAGCTAGCGCCTGATGGACCAGGAGTTTTAATTGATATCAGAAACATGAATGAAAATAATTTAGAGCCTTTAACTCTATTCTATGTCTATGAAATCAAATCCTAGACTCAAGTTCAAATAGAAACAGAAAAGTGAGAATCTGATTATAAAATAGAATATGAAAGTGAAATTTGATGAGCCAACAGAACTGAAAAAGCAGGAAGCAATTTTGTAAAAAATTTATGAATGCATGAATTGTGCTCCTCTTGACTCATTTTAAAAACCACTTCGGGAGAATATGTAGAATAGCTTTGCAATGTTTAATAATTTTATGCATTACAAAAAGTGTAAGCCTTTAACATGTTCCCCATAATGATATTATACATTTTCATGGATTTCTAAGTGAATACCATTTTGTTCACACAGACGATATGTATTGGAACACAGCTTATCAAAAGCCAATGTTTCAAAAATGGAACATACTTAAAAAAACGTGCTTAATTTTTTTTATTGTCCTCAGATTATTTTTAATAGTGAATTTATCGAATTTCAAGCTATTTGGTTTACTCTTTCATAATTCGTCATTCAAATGGTTAATTATCAAAACATTTTTGAATTGCAAGTTATTCATTATTTTAAATCATTTAAAATAGATTGGAATTTAAAAAGACAAAATCTAGAATTTGAATGAAATTGATCAAAAAAATTATGTGAGTCGGAATAATAAATAAATTTCTTTTCTTAATTCAATGTTTTTTATCGGGTGATTTTTTTTTTAAATTATAGATTCTGTGCCTTTAAATTACAAATTGTAAAATAGCGTAAGAATTATGAGTTTAGGATTCAAATTTTTTCAACTATTATTAAATGAAAAAGTTACTATTAAAAATAGTTTTACATTTTTTGGTGAACAAGTTTCATAGTTGTGTGAAAACGTTTTTTCTTTCACTTTGAAAATATCGAGATATGAAAAATACGTAAAAAGCGAAATTATTGCTAAATCTGCTCTCTTGACCAAACTGTTGCAGCCATGTTTCCCTACCTATTTGTTTTGAAGTTAAAGAATCCATCAAGAAAGGTAGGTTTATTCAATGAAGATTAGTTTTAATCTCAGATTTCTCAACTTAAAATACCGCCTGCACAAATCTGTTAGCTTATTTAAAGTTACGTCCGCAAACTATGAAAACTGGGTCTTAGTACGAAAACCCGATCAGTTGATCAGCTCTTCAGACTGTATATTTTTTTCTTGTTCTTCTCCATTTTTTTTTATTTTTACAAAGCTAGACACCTATTAATAAACAAATGAGAGAATAAAATAATAAAGAATGAATTTTCAAAAACAAATCGTAAAAATAAAATTGTTTAGCGCAATTTTTTTCTTATTTTGTTATATATGTCAAAAGTCATTTTCTTTGTAAGAATAAGAGCTGGAAAAGATACAAGACAATATTGAGTATTATAGGCCTAAGAAAAATGTGTAATCTTCAATCTAAATAAAACGTAATCTTCGAAGGAAAATATGTCACTATGCATTACATATTCTTGGGAATCGAATCCCACGTAGACTCGGCAAACTAGAATGTATATACTTTTAAAGTCGGTTTTGTAAACATTGGTTGATCCTAAAGACGTATTTCCTTATCTAAACTACAAACAACCAATAACTAGATTCACTGCCAAGAGAAATGAAAAAGCTCAGCCAAAGATAAGTTATCCAAAATGTTATAGTAAAGAAACTGAGCTATTTAAAATATGCGTTGGAGCCAAAAAAGATAAAAATGACATCTTTGGCGTGTTATGAAGTCACCTGTCTTCCCGATAAAGCAAAAGCATTCCAAACACTTCTGGAATGACATTCTTTGCCTTAAAATAATGTATATCTGAAAATGATATGTTGTCTTTATTTATTCTTTGGATAGTAGGTGTATAGTCTTATTTTTTTATCCATATCTGCTTTTCTTTTATTTGTCTTCATTGTTGAAAATAATCTATAGTTCTTTTGTAAAGTAAAAGAAAAAAAAAGTAAATAGATAAATGAAAAGTAAGGAAACAGGAATTTGATCTTACTAAAAAATAGTTATAATCTTTTTCAATAAAAAACAACATTACTTATTTCCACAAAATTATTTTTTGTTTAATAAATGAGAAAAATTAAAAATTGATCAAAATAGAATTAGCTTGTTTCTATCATACGAATATCCAAATAGAATAACATCACCTCTCTATTTAAACTGTATTATTTAGTGCATTGAGAAAGAGATTGAAATAATTTCGCTTTAAAAAAAAGTAATAACCAAATAATAAAAATTTGTTTCCTTTAAAAAAGTGTAGTAGTTTAAAAACAGCCGGACATGGGCCAAAGGGTTCATGGAGATTAAGGTTACACAATTCTGTGACTAACTGTGTGATGGTGCCAGTAGGTAAAGCATTGCGCACCAAAAAATAAAAATTCCAAGACCAGTTGATACCAATTAATCTCATTCTGGTTGGGTTCCAAGTCTCCATTGGGTGTCAAATTCGAGTACTTCACAATAACAGCTCAATGCTTCATCCACTTTGCTATCGCTGCACAAGGTTAGCATAGTTAGTGATTTAATAAACTTTGATAATCTTTACACTAATTTTTAATTTTGTTAGAAATATTATTAGCTGATTAAAAAAAAATGATCTTGAAAGCTTACATTATAAAAAAATAATTGCAAATTCTAGAGGGAAAAAAAACATAAATTTCACTGAAAAAACTGTTTAAATAAACGTAAAGATTTTTTTTTTGCTTTAAATCTTTACCCGCAAAGTGTAAAAATTTCCCGTTTTTATAGTTTTTTTATGGATTTTTTTTCCATATTTGATGATATAAATTTTTTTTTTTACAAAACGGTTTTTCCCTGTTTTTAACGCTAAAATAACCGGATAAATGAAGAAATTTCAAAAATTTATTTCCTATTGCATCATTCGATATCTTATATTATGAGATAATTGCTATCGCAACCGTTTTAAGCGGAAATTATTTTATATAGTTGAAAACCGCGATCATCAGACAGGTCCATAACCTCAAAGATCAAGCTAAAGATGAATGGGAAAAGGGCCGCAATCGGCCTCAGGTGATCAGTTGTTTTATAGTCAGTTGCAGTGAAGGAGGCAATCAAGCCACTATACAAAGATCTGTCGGATGACAATATATTTAAAAGCTGTGTTAGTGTGAACAGTTAAAACAATAACTAATCGCTTATTTGCATTTAATGAACGTTTTATCCAAAACACATCTATTGCGTAAAATAAATAATTCCATGAAGCTGAAATGATGAGATCTTACTTGGAAAAAGAACTTCATTCGGTTTAAAGTTATACAGATTAAAAATAACAGTCGATTTGTTTCAAGCGTTTAAAAATAGGCATACTATTTTAAGACTTGCCCTACGTGAAAGAGAAGAACCAAAAGTGATTTGAAATTTAAAATGTAAAGTTGCCAAAAGAATGGAAAATAAAGGCGAGAAACAAAACTAAAAAGAAATCTCAGTAACCGAGAGGGAATGAAAGTAAAGTTTAAAAAGTAGAGAAAATAAGATGAGAGCAAGCAAGTTCCGTCACAAAGAATTGGTAAGGCAATGCAGTTAACAACACCATAATACCGTTTACGCTTAAAATTTCTACGGTCTTTTAGAAAGGATCAGAAATAGATAGAAAAAATAATTACTTCATAACTATTTTTGAGAAAAACTAGGTATTGTTACGATCACATTGTTTCTTTGTATTATATTTAATTCATACGATACAACGTTTGTCTTTCTTTTTATAATAATTCCAAGGATTTCATTTAGCAAACTGACACTTTTTAGGAAATGTTATAAGTTTGAAAAATAAATACAAATGTTTAGAACAATATTTTATAAATTAATAAACATTTTAGTTTTTATTCTCACGTAAATGTTTCATTAATTTATCTAAATAATATAAAAATCTGAAATTCTTTATTTTTTTAGTACTTATACTTTTTGCAAATTACTTTCAAAACCTGTTCCGTCATTATTCACATATTCATTATTTTTGCTTTGGGTACTTACAGTATTGCACGTCAGTTTTTAAAAGTAAATTTCCAAAATGTTTTTTTACTGAGTATGATCAAATTAAACTGATCGACACTCTTAATAAAAACCAATGCATGAGAAAAACCAGAAATTGATTTTTATCAGAAATATCTTTTATAACAAAGCATATTTTTCTGAAACTTGAAAACTTTTTAGATGCCACCTGATAGTATTTTCAATAAAAAACAACAAATATTTTGTTTATTTGTGAAACACTGGAATAAGAAAAAGGAAAAACAAAATCCGAAATAAAGAGTAAAATATAGAAGAAAATATTATTAGCGTTTTATGAGTTCTAAAAAGTAGCGTTTTCATGTTAAAAAAATATTATTTAAATGAATTCTTGAAATAGCTCATTATTATTTTTTCTCTAAGCAAACCATAAATTCTTTTAGTATCAAATTTAAACTTAGTATTAAGACATATTAATTAGTCTTGTACATTTTGAAGCCATAAATACCTTAGTCTCACAGTGTAATGGATGCATCGTTTTTCCTCTCATACTAAATTTGTCTTTGTGGTAAAACAAAAGCAATTTGTTGATGATTCAGAATTGCTTTTTCTTCTTCTACTTCTAAGATAAGAATTTATTGTTTAAATATGATTGAGAGACTAACTTCATTCTCTTTTTGGCAATAAAAACAATTCTGTGATAAATCATAATTGTTTTTGTTTTCTTCTTTTAAGATAGTACAAGTATGATTGAGAGACAAACTTCATTTTTTTTTCAACAAAAATAATTCTGTGATGAATCAAAATTGCTGTTTTTTTTTTCTTTTAAGATTAAAAGCACTTGTAAAAATATGATTAAGAGACTAACTTTTTTTTGGCAACAATGCAATTTGCTGATGAATTCTAATTGTTTTTGCTTTCTTTTTTTAGGATCGTACAAATATAATTGTTCAAATATGATTGTACAAATATGATTGAGACATAAACTTCATTCTTTTCAAGTAACAAAACCAATTTGGTAATGAAACAGAATTGTTTTTTTTTCTCCAACTTTTAAGATTAAAAACACCTGTACAAATATGATTGAGAGAAATAACTTCATTCTTTTTTTACAAATGTAGAAAGATTATGAATTTCTTTTCTATTTAATGGAATTGAACTAAATATGTATAGTTTTTTTTTACTTACTTGTTATTAACTTCAACTTTTTATAGTTTGAGATCTATTTTCTTTAAGTAAAGTAAAAGTGTTTATTTCTTTCCTCTCATGCCGACTTTATGCCACTCCATGTTTGCAAACAGAGCAAGTCGGATATGGGGATATTTTAAAAAAAATGGAAAATGAAAAGTACAAATATTGTTAATCTTTCTCCGTGTTTTAATTAAAGTAAAATAGCATACATATTATTATTACTGAAATCAGAAAAAAATATGGTCTTTTTTTAAATTAGGACTTAATATTTTTACGATTCAAACAATTTATTTTTATTTCCAATGGCAGGGAATACAAACAGTAACACAGAAGAACAATAAAAATAGAAAATAAAAAAAGACCGAAGTCATCTTCCCAAAAGCTCTCTCGCACGCCAATATCTTGCGGTCTCCGAGTCAAGCCCATGGAGCCTCCTACAGCAATGCAGGTGCTCTCTATTCATTGGTGCTCCAGAACCACACAGTTGACACTGAGGGTGATCATAAATACCTATACGATGCAGGTGTTCTCCCAGACAATCATGACCTGTTAGGAGTCTAAAGGTGGCTACTGCATCTCGGCGAGGCTTATCTGGCACTACCTTAATATCTGCCTCACTCCAGCTCTTATTCCTTATGCTTTCTCGCAGGTCAGCAGAGGCATTCAGTTTCATTATGTTTTTATATGTAGTTTTATGGAATGGTATGACAATCCAGAGCAACTTGGTTGAAGGATTCGTGTTCCCTCGCAAACAAGAAAGTCAGCTTTCTCGTTACCATAGATGTTACAATGGCTGGGAATCCACTAGATGACTACTCTTTTGTTTCTTAGTGCCAAAAGTCTGATAAGTCTCCGACACTGAAGCATTTCATCCGACAAAGTGTCTCCCTGTGAGCCGATCACCTGGATTGGCGATTCAAACAAATGAGTTTTTTAAACTTTAGTTTGAATATACACATTTCATTATTAGTTTGAATATACACACTTCATTTAGTTTGAATATACGCATACAAGTTCATATTTTTGAAAGCGATTCACTTATACAATTTTCTTATGCCATGACTTTTTATCTCATAAAATTTAAAATTCGTCATTGAAATTACATAAAATAAATTTTCTGAGCGAAAAACATACTTCTGTCAGTGTGTCTGAAGGAAATTGAAGGTGAAAACATGATTATTCATACCCTACAATGTATAATTCTAATTATTATCAAGTATTTCGTAAATAACTAATGCATCTATATGCGTTGTATTTGTTTCTAATTAAGACAAAATAGGAGGAAAAAAAGTTAAACAGAAGATAAACTCAATTTCTGTTATGACACATTCTCCGATATAAGCAAGGAAAAAATTAGTTAACGAAATAAAGAAGATAAGAAAAAAGAATTTTGTGTTTCAATCACGGAAATTTTTTTTCAAGCAACAGAGAAAAGCAATAAATTGTTTTCGATGAAGAAAAATACATGGAAGCTAAATTTTATCTTCTTTTTGCGTCTGAAAGGATTTTGGTGTCATATGTACTCTTTTTTCGTCCCGTCGGCTTCTAAGACTTCCTGATCTTTTATCTAAAAATTTTTATTCCCGATTTTCAACGAGACTTCACTAAATATCCTACCCATCTTAATTTAATACTGTCTAGATTTACTTTTAAAAATTTGTCAAATTCTTACTTGACTTAAATTAAATGTATTTTATTCGATTTTTCACATTACTTATCGGTAAAATAACATTTTGCTTTATTTTGGTGTAGTTAATAAAAATATAGCACAAAAAGAATTATTTTGTTGAACAAAAATAAATTGTTTTTATTCACCTAAAGAATTTAAAAAAGTATGTTTTTATTCGGTGTTGTAGTTTTTTAGCCAATTGATCTACACTGTCAGAAATTTCTCACAAAAATTGTTTAATTTATTTAATTGTTAATTTACCATATTAAAAAAAAATAATCAAATAATCACAGATAATATGGTATTCAAACTGTTAAAACAGTGAAAAAAAACATTTATTAATTGCTTTTACCTAATATGGTTGAACAACCAGAATTTTATCGCACTAATTCGGCCCACAAAATGAACCCACTTTGATCCTTGCATCTGGGGAAATATTAAAGCCGAGAGGGCAAATCACTCAATCTCATGCCCATCAGATTGGGGGTTAGAGTTCTAGCTTTGGAGTCACACTATTTCCTCCATTCTCCTCAACACATGAAAAGTTTCTATTGCCCATTATCTAGCATAAACCCTAACACTAATGTCCAGTCAAATTTCTTTTATATGGTTTTGAAACTATGCTTATTGTAAATGATTAGAAAACCGTAAATGTATAAAATGTTCTTCACCGTAAACTTTACAGTTAATTGGGTGGACAAACTGCTACCGGTTATTTTACCGTAATTTTAGAATGAAAATTCTAATAGTCAATGATGTCGTTCAAAAATCTGCCTTTCCGAAACCTGTATGACGACAGTCATTCTCCGGGTGGATACTGTAAAAAAAATGAACCACAACCTCAATATCCTTTAATTGTTTTTAGCAGTGCATGTTTAAAACCCAGCATTGACTTACGGTACTATAATTAGTTATTTATTCGTATATATATATNCTTTCTTCGTGATTTTTTTGTATTTATTTATTTTGTTATATGTATATATGGACTTTCTTAGTGTAACATCTCGGAATATTACATCACTCTCCATTATGCAATACTTTAAGAGATTTCAATTATATTTACATCAAGAATTTATATATACATTAAGAATTTGTTTTGAATACTTTAGTGGTTTTTATAGAAATCAAAACTAATTTACGACGTAATTATTTAGATTTAATTTTGACCTTCTTCAAACTGGCTGTAGAAATTTTTACCGGAAGTGTTACGGTCCACATACATTCATTTCGATTAGGGCATTGGGAGGAGTTTTTTCTTTTTTTAAACCACACAATTAAAAAAATAAAGTTTAATACATAAAGAACTTTGACGATACCTCGGGCATCTCTGAAAAATAGTTAAAATTGAAAAAAAAGTATTGCTCTGGAAAGCCGCGTGTCAATAAAAAAAATTGGTTAATATATTGTTTAAAACAAATCAAGGTGCTAGGATTGGATGAACTGCTAAATAATTGGAATATATACATTTACAAATAATTAATTGCTTCGTAATTATAAAAATATTTAATGCTACTACTGTAACAAATGCTTTTTTTTTTAAATATCAATTAACCATTTCTCTCAAATTTCCACTTATTTATTGCATTTTTTTTGTAATAATTATTGATTTACTAAACGGATGTTAAACATTCAGAGGTTTTATAACCTATTGGATTTAAAAACAGCTAGGATGTGTGTTGTTAACAATTAAAAAACTAACGGATATTTGATATAAAGCAATTTTATAATTCTCACTTAATGTCGAATACATGCTATTTTTCTAACCTAACCCGTGATATTATGTTAAAGATGGATTATTTTTAATAAATATATGTTGTTTGCGTATAATGTATTTTGAATCTTTTATATTTATTTATGAGAAAAAAATACATAAATCATTTAAACATCAACAAATGCGTTTTAAATCTTCCTACTGAATGCACTCATATGTAGCTGAAATTGCATTGTGTAAGTGCATTGTCCGCTCTTAAAGATATGGTCTTTTTTTCATCGTTTCTCCACTTTAGCAAATGGCAACCATTACTCGAATGGACCACTTGTTTGCAAATTTTGTTTTTCACTCCATTGCTTTTTGTTGACGTCATGTTTTTGGCTTAGAATCAAAATTCGATTGTTTCTAAATGGGGTGAACACTCCTAAGTATAGAATTACATGATATTTGTTGCTTTAATAGAAAAACTGCAGCCAAGATCTGAAGAAACGCGCATATAAATAAAATACTCATTTTGAATCTTTTTTTCTTGGCAAGAGTATAGGATTTTTTTTTTATACGGATAAAAGAGCCTTCTATTTTAAAAAAAAAGAAAGAATCTTCTATTTTTTAAAACGAAAAACACACTGTTGGCAATGTTCCCCATTTTTATTGCGCAAATAGTATAATTTAATGAAAAAATATTGTTTGCATTTTTTTAAGCTTGACATATTTTGCATAATAAGTTCAATGAGTGACACGATTTCATACAAGTTTGTCGAACTTGGGTCAAATTTGACCTTTTATTTGACACACATAAGAGAATCGAGAATTCGGTCAAAGTTGTCTAAAGTCAATACGATTAACGGAAAGTCCGGATAATTGGATAAATTAAAAACAAAATGACATTGAGAATGTTTGTAAGTAACTTCTCTTAAAATTTTTTCCAGGTTTAGGATTAGAAATTATAGCAGTGCCTGTTAAAGCATATTAGAAATGGGGTATTCAAATAATTTATTTCTGAAAAAAAAATGTTTAGAGTCACTTATTAGAAAATACTCGCCACTCTCAACGGTGATCATGAATGAAAATTCTAATCATTTTAAATCTATATAGAGCTCCTACAATGGAAATAGAGCTCTGATCTGGATGACTGAGCATGATCCTATAGCTTTTTGTCAGTTACATGTAAAGTTTACCACGATATTATCTTTGAAGGGAATAATCGATAGGAATTTATGAATAAAGATATATATATAATAGTGCAATGATTTTGGTTTGATTATTTAAAATTGTTAAGTAAAGTACTGTTTGTTAAACTTCTACGATTCAATGAACCAGCGCATTGTGTACAGTCATGTACAGTGACATCTATGAGATATTGTTTTAATTATATTCATAATAAATTCTTTGTAATAACAATAATTACAATAATGAATAAGAATATTCTCTTATAATAAATATTAATTACTTGAAAATATAGAAAACATTAAAATTAAAAAGTTCTATGGTAGAAGATGTATAGACCAAAAGACTGCATATGTGGAATGCTCAAAAATCGAGAAAAGTGCACATATTTTTCAAAATTCTATAACTTCGTCAAAATATATCAAATCGACCAGAAATTTTGAGGGGTAGCATAGAACAGTTCAAATAACTATTTTCTTTTAACAGAAAGTACAATTTTTTTTGTTGCGAATTTGGCAAGTGTTCAAACTTAACAAATTGTTTCACCATAAAAACAACCTATGATAAAGAGCTAGATTCAGTTCGCCAATTTAATCACATGTAACTAACTGTAGAGGGTTTACTTTAGAACATATCAAATTTTCATGCAATTTGAATGATTTTTCGCAGTTCTGTGAACATTTGAATTTAGACTTTTTCTTTGTAGATTTCAAAATTTTCGCAAACTTTTGACCGGCAGTGTATATATAAAACAAAATAAATAAGCTGCAAGTAAACAGAACTCATTAAATAAGTTCAAAAAGGAATGTTTAAAAAATGTCATCCTTTTTTTTTTCATCAGTTGTCTGTTATTTTTTTCATTATTATTTCCCCCCCCCCTTTTGCATATGTCAATAATTTTCCTTTGTTTTTTCAAATGAATAAATGAATGTAATAAATGAAACTTATTGTTTTTCTTAACTTTCTTCGTGATTTTTTTGTATTTATTTATTTTGTTATATGTATATATGGACTTTCTTAGTGTAACATCTCGGAATATTACATCACTCTCCATTATGCAATACTTTAAGAGATTTCATCATCCTTCTTGACATTGAGAGGCGCCAGCCAGTCCCGATGGGAAACTCCCGAATTTATAATTAACTCTTGACTTTATACCATAGAACAATCTAATTCTTATTCACATTCGATTGGCGACCACTGCGCGAAGGCAGCTCTCACCATCCTTGTCGATGTTAACTGTTATATCCTTCTATCCTTTTATTTCTATTAAATTGTTATGTTTGTTAAATTATCATCGTTGGAAACTCCCGAATTTATAATGTTTGTTAAATTATCGTCGTTATTCCATCTAATGCTGCACTAACTCCCATATATATATATA
>NC_092206.1:32369469-32452212 GCF_043381705.1 Parasteatoda tepidariorum | reverse complement strand
AACACGACTTTCTTTTATATATATAGATAACGATTCAATGATTTCGCGGCAATTATTGCTGTAAAAAGAAGCATCTCAGATTTTTTTCTGCTTAGAATGCTCCGGTAAAAAGGGAAAAAAGTACTGGCATTCTAGAGTCTGTTACTTTTTACCGTAATTTGATCCGGGATTTTTTACAGTCAAGGGGAAAATTGGTAAGACCGGGTAGCTAAGATAGGAATGTCTGTCGGAGCTAAACTTTTTTACCTAATCCAGATAATCTTTCCTTAGTTGTTCAAAATATATCATTCCTGAAAAGTCTTTGATATATTACTTTTTTTTCCATTAAAGATTTTTTTCTGAAGAAGAGTCCAATCACCTCATGTTATCCAACTAGTGGGATAAGACCAGATACTCCTGTTATCTGATATGATACACCTCTTATTTAAGGTAAATTCAGAAATGCTAGAATTTCAGTGCAAAAATGACAGATATTTCTATTTTCTAAGACAATTTTTATGCATGTAATTTAAATGTGATATACATAAGTCAAATTTCTTGATGGCTCCATCAAAGAATTTTGATGGTTTATGTTGGTTTCAGTGAGATTCATGATGGTACAACATCATTTGATGCTCACCATAATCCAACATTTTCCATTATGCGTTCTTGGTTTTCGATATGCCATCAAATTTCCATCGTTACATGATTCACTGTGATACCGTGATGGTCAACCATCAAGTTTGATTCTCATGAACTAACAATCCGTGATGTTCCATGATGGTTCCAACCATTAATTTCCATCATGGTTTTGAATGGAATGAATTCTTGTTGGTTGTCAGGAATATACCATCAAAGCAATCTGGTTTTTTTTTAATGCTGGACCGTCATAAATCAGTCCGAATTCCTACATCAGAGTGATGATTGTTCATGATCGTTTCAACATTTGATTTCCAAGAAACTATGATGGAAATCTCTGATTGTTCAACATGTTGCAACAAACCATCACAACAAGTTGCTATTCTTATGTTGGACCATCATCAATCAGTTTGTATACCAACATTGGGTTAATGGTTACTATTGTTGGTTACCATCAAAATATAAAATAGTTCATGATGGAATCATGGATGGTTGCCATAAAAATTATGTTGGTCCATCAATGGAAAACCATCAAAAATTTTGACTTGGATAATTAAGGTCGTACTAAAGAAGGAGAGTAAGCGGGTCAGTTGTCCTAGAACCTGGGATTGCTTAGTATTAGACCAAATTTCCTAACAGAAGTTATAGCGCTTATTTCTTACCTTTTTTTCTTCTTTTATTTTTATGTGCTTACATTTCAACTTTTTTAAAACCATTATTCAAAAGTTCTACACAACATGGAAATTGAGCTTCTTGTCCTGTGCGGAAAAAGTCCACTACAAACTTTGTCCCAGGGTCCATAAAACTATTTTCCTTCCTTGGATATAGTTTTCTTCATCTTCCGCTGCACTACAACTTTCGTTGGTCGAGTGCAGAGGTTATCCAAATGAAACCAAACAATGTTGACATTGGACTAAATTCTTATTGTTTGCTGAAATGTAAATCTTATGCAAATGTTTAATTATCTAAATTAAGACTAATTTTTATAACTGTAATTACTAATAAGTAAGGATAGCTAAAACACAAGAGAGCTTTAGAAATTAGCATAGTAAAACAATCTTTGAAACCTACTTTCCCCGATGTATTATAATACTCTAGTTTGTTAAATTTTTGTTTAAATATTCTATGATAAACTTAATTTTATGTTATTTTATATTATTTAGCTAGCATGACAAATATACTATTCACTTGCGTTCGAAGATATATCATTCCTAATCCTTAATGCTAAGATCCGAATTCTATATCTTTAAATACGTTCGACTACAAGAATGTTGTATTCTCTAATTCTCTAGATAAACATAAATTCCTTTCGATTACCGTTAGTTTAATTTCAGTTGCCATTATTGTTAGGCCTAATGGTACAATTAATACTTAATGTGATATGCTTTAACTGTGAAATATTATTATATCTAAGGTGAAGGTTTTGCTGTTGCAAGGTAGTTAATTGAGAAAGATGTGAGAGCAAAGCTTATTTACTTCCTCCTTTGTTTTCATTAAGAAATATATTGGGCTCCTTTACTACATTTTTTGGTTAAATTATCAAACTTAAGTCAGGTAATTATCATTGGAACTTTGAAGCGATGAAAGTCATGTTTTAAGAAAATAATATTTGCTTTATGATGATGTGGATTATAATTTATTTTGTTTTTATTATAGGATATTAAATTTAAAAGAAACTTTTGATTATATTTTAAAACTGTAAAACTTATTATTTTTCGCTGTGTATTTATTTTAAGACATTATTTTATTGTTAGATTTAAATTCAATGATATATTTTATTATATTAGAGCACATATTTGTACCACTGAATTAATATTTAAAAATAGTATTTATATGCAAAAAAAATTTTTCAAAAATTTCAATAAAAATTGCTTTATGACTATGTAGCAAAAACTAGCGATATTTAAATTTTATTTCATTAAAAACAAATCATGTAAAACGAAATACGTGAGAATTGAAAAATGAATTATGGCTATGAAATGAAATGAAGTAATCAATGAAATCATGCAAAGCAATTTGACTGTTCAAACAATGGGTGCAAAAAAAACTTTACATTTTTGTTTTGTTTTTTAATATTTTAATAAAAATTAATGTCTGCATTCTAATAAAAGACATTGATATAATTTCAGTATGAATTGTTGAAATAATATTTATCAAAATGAGATAGCTGTTTGCAATAATTTAATTGACTTTAATCATAATTTAAACATATCATCAATTTCTCTTACAAAATGTTAGATTGGCATACATTATTTTTTTACCACTCTTTGTTTTTTAGTTTCAAATTTTAATAAAATATTAGCTTTATCATTATTAAATGCAATACACAGTAAGTGAATATCTTCTTGTCAAAATTAAGCAAATAACTACAGAAAGTAGTCAGTAAATTTTTAAGCATTATTTTCTATTGCTAAAGTCAAAATAACTTTTACTAATGAGAAAAAGATCAAATCATCAAATTAAAAAGCTTTATTTTATAAATCATAAATTGCTAGAATAGAAAAAAAGCATTGCATATTGACGTTGAGCCAAACATTGAATTTGACAAAGACATTCAAATTTAGTTCAGAATTTTCAAAATTTAATTGGAAAAATTATTATTAATTTAATAGCTAATGAGTTGATTACCACAATTTTGATTTGTTATCGCTTTAAATCTTTTAAAACTTTTATTTAACCATTAATTTGTTATCGCTTCATTTTATAGATCCCCCATCATTTAATGAAATCAACGATTTTTCGTTAACACTGACACCCCAATGATTAGATATCATCGCAGAACTTATCAACCGGCATTGGCTACCGGAAAAATGATTTAAAGTCATTTAATTAGGGCACTATTGGCGTCAGCTAATCAGCAAAATGTGCCAACTTTATCGCATATTCATCAATAAAGACTGCCAAGGCTATTATTCACTGGGACGCATCCCGCCCACCTGATCAACTGTCCGCCCTTCGTTCGTCCGTCCCGCATCGTCCCTCTTGATTAATGAGCAAAGAAAGAGCTGATCAGAAGTTGCTCATGACTTTGCTGTTGGCTCTAAATTATAAGTTGACATCATTTGTCAAGGATGCCCCAGGTAACGAAAGAACCTAAAGCATCATGTCGTCCCTTTCCATCCCTTATTTCTGCTTTTTCTTTACTTTCGGTGAATGGCAACAGTTATCAAAGAATAAAAGTAATGAGTCTATTTTTTATAAGAAAGAGTCTGCACTTTTTTTACTTGCTGTAGTGATTTTCAACAATATTTATAGTAATGAACTTCGGAAAGGCCTGGTGTGTATTATATACAGCTATACGTTCAAATGGATTAAGCCATTTTTATCATTGATTTCTTTTATTGATATTTCAACAAATTTATCCGTTAGACATATTATAGTATGTAAACAATTTCGATAATCTTAATGGACAACATGTACCGAAAAACTATAAAATGAAACAACAAATTTATTACGGAAATTATGAAAACAGATTGTGGTATTTAATAAGATGTATTTATCATATATATTTACATTGTTACATTAATAATCTTAATGAGCTACGTATACTAAGCTACAAAACAAATAATCTGTAAATTTATAACATGATATATGTGATGTAGTATTTGATAAATTGTATTTAGAATACATATTTAAATCGATACATCTATAATCTTAACGAAAACATATACCAGGCTATTAAATTAAAAAACACTGTTAATTTATTATAAGATGTATAAAAATAGGTTGTCGTATTAAATAAAATGCATTAATTACCTATAACAATCGATATTCATATTCATTTTATATATTTTCGATATTCATAATGAAGAATATTTACCAAGCTACTATACTAAAAATTTGCTAATTTCTTACGTTAAGTTACCTGTTTGTTGATTATTACCAGATGTATGAAATTAGATTGTCTTTTTAAATCAGTTGAATTTAGCACAGATATTTATATCAATACATCGCTAATCATAATTAGCAACCTGCGCTAAGATACTATGGGAAGAATCTATAAATCAATTACATAATATATGAAAATAGATTGTCAAATTTAATGAATTGTATTTAAAATGCGTATTTATTACGATACATCTATGACGTTAATGAACACCGTATACCATGCCAATAAACAAGGAATATGCCAATTCATTGCACGATGTATGAAAATAGATTGTAGTATTTAATAAATTGCGTTGAGCATAGATATTTATATCAATACATCGTTAATCATAATGAGCAACCTACACTAAGTCACTATAAAAAGAATATGTAAATTCATTACATGATATATGTATATATTGCATGGTGTATTAAGGAATATGTACACTGGTAAAAAAAAAGCAAAAAAGTGAAGACGTTATTTTCAAACAACGCAAAATTTTCATAAAGCTACATAATTTTCTGAAATATTCCAAAATCGTATAAATATTTATTAGTACTATTAGTTTGAAATGATTATTAAGACTCCATGTGAATTGTGCAGTGCAATATAATTTACCCATTTATCTTAATCTAAATGCTAAAACTACTAAATTATGCATTCCCACCCAATGCGTCAAATTACGTTAATACTTCAAAATTGGCAGGTTATAAAATAAATAAAAAATTTGGTTCCAAACAAATACAGTGATTTAATATTGCAACACATGCAAAACAAGAAATTCAATTATATTTTAAACAGTAGAAGGCTTTTCAAGACAAAACTTTTAATAGCAAACATAATGTTTGTGACATCAGTAAATGATTTTTAAAGTGATTGAAAAATGAAAAAAAATCTAGCTTTGTTAGGTTCTTTTTGAACAAAATAAAACATTCTAGGCTGTCTTTTAAAAATTTTAATAGTTACCGGATATAACTTTTCTATTTAAAAAAAAATTTAAAACCTATTATAGTTAAATATGTAGAGAATAAAAAATATTTTTCTGTATAAATATTAATGCAAGAAAAGGTTATTTCCAAACAACACAATATTTTCAAAGAGCTGCATAATCTTTTGAAATATCCCAAAATCGTTTAAATACTTTCTATTGCGTAATCTGCTTTAAAATGAAATGAAGTGGTTAGATAAAAAAAGCTGAAATGTCTGTTCTTATTCATGCATGAAATGCTCCGAAAAGCCTCGATTCGTTTTACGGTCTACATTGCATTATTTTTTTACGTATTCTACATAATGCAACAACGGCAATCCCGTAGTAACACAGGCACCCTAATATTAATGGATTGTGCAAGAAGCATCAGAACATTAGTTACAGATGTGGTCTTAAGTGCCATAAAAGCGGAGCGCTGAAAGCGCCTTTTTCTACGCTTCTGCTTTCATAATATTGATTCTTTGAAGTGTTTTCAGGATTTTGTTGCTCTAATATTCTCCAGTGGTTTCACATACAATACTTTTATGTAATGAAATAGTTATCTCTATTTCTTTGAAAGCTAATGTGCTTTCGCTTGTTTCCAAAAAAATGCTGTATTTGCTAAAGTTATTTGGATTTCTGATTTTAAAGTTTGGAAAAGTTTTTTTACGTGAACACTTTAACTTGAATCATGTTATTTTATTTTTTATAGAATTTGCATTCGAAATAAAAATATTCTAATGCGAAAAAAAGGAATTTTATCATAATCCTATTAGTTAAATACCATATCGTGGAATTATTGCAATTAAACTTGATATATATATATATACACGGCAGATACTCAAATACTGCATTTTAGAGTTATGTCACTTTTTCTTGCCGGGGTGCGATATTTTGCTAAATCCAAAACCTGTAATTAAGGTTCAATATTATTTTGAAATTAAAATGCATGCAGTTAAAATTTATTGAATTAAAATGCTTAAAGTGCGTTAAAAATATCATATAAAAAACAAAAGTATCATATCAAAATATCATTTAAAAATTACAATTTATTAAATCCATCATCTATTCCTTTTTCAAGCGTTCATTCCACTGTTTTATCATGTTTGTTAAGTTTTAAATTCAAACCCTGTCTTCCTGTTTTTATATGAATTAGAAATTGGAATCTACATAGTACTACTATACTTCAATTTAAAAAGAAATAGTAGAAATATTTATTTTTGAAAAGAAATAGAATTGCGATTCAAAAAAATAGAGCTTAAATAGTAAATTTTTATAGACCAAAAGTGATACGACGCAATTTATTTCTTTTAAATAATTGATACACAAGTACACTTATCACAAATGTTACCAGAAGCATTGCAAACTTTTCTAATGGAGAATGTTTCTGCTATTTCCAGAAAGTGATGATGCTTGTCTATCGAAGAAATGAGGCACGATCTGATGGAATCGAATTCCACCCCTTGCCAAATGGGAATCATTGGAAAAAGTATTGAAATGTTCACGATATAGTAGATTCGATTCGCCGAAAGAAACGAAATATTTCCAATACACCTGGTATAATATCAAATATAGCTGTGAAATGCTCTATAGTTTAGATATTATGATAAAATAAAATATGATATTGTATGTGAAGTTGTTGTCCAGTTAGGTTTTTAAAAAAAATATTTATATCTCAGTGATATTATTTTTGCAGAAATGATGTGTATTATTTTTTCTGATACTTTCATATGATTCTTAATACATTTGTAACATACATATACCTAATACATTATATATTTTTTCTCATTCCTATACACATTAAAGTATAAAACAAAATTGACAGCATAAGCATTTAAAACGAACAAACTTGATTTAAATAAAATAAACAAAATATAATATAAATAAATATTAAATATTTAAGAGGCTTATCTTTTAATTTTTGTTTTTTCTATTACATCAACATCACATGGAGGAAAAATTTTAGTAAATTTAAGGTATGGTGATAACATTTCTGGTAAAAATAAGCCATAACTTATTTTTCTTACAGGTGAAACTTTTTCAAAGCAAAAACAAAGCTCATTTGTTAATNAATAACTTTTTAATATATATATATATATATATATTCTAGATGTTTAAAAACTAATAATTCGTCCCTAGGAATTCCCTTACATTTTTCAACACAGTTTCATAATTTCAAGTTTCTAAATCTTATAGTTTCTTTTGAGACAAAACAAAATGTAAGGTGATTACCCGAAGCCGTGGCAGTGTCAACTAAGATTTCGTATATTTTTAATACAGAAAGATATCGATGCGACGATTTTTATTATTACGTATCATTACTTTTGTTTATTAGTTTCTTAATTTAAGCATTTTTCTAACAGTAATTTAACCTGATATATAATAAAATACCGAGTCTAAGTAAATCCCTATCTATAATAAACTATACACTAAATGCTTAAAAATATTTTTTCTTTGCTACTTTTCTTCTTTTTAACACAATCATGTTTTTTTCTTCCTTTTTCTTCCATTTTGCTATATTTTATATAGTTTCTTAATTTATACTGAGAAAAATTAAGGACAAACCTACCAAAATCTCTATAAATTTTACTCCATCGTTTAGGCAATAATTTTCAAATAATTGCCAATAAAATATAAGTTTATAATACGTGATAAAATTTGACAAATTAAGTAAAATTTTGTACTTTTATCATGATTCTTCAGAGCAAGGCATCAAAACCATTCATTCGGTTTTATTTACTTTTCAGTTTTGTATATTTTAAAGATATTAAAAATTGAAATTTTTAGAACCAGGTAGACCGTTAGCATTTAAACAGAAAATTTTCCCAATTAATGGTTTAAGTACCGTATATTTTGCTTTTATTAACCAGAGTACCTCTTTTAACACCGATTCCATTATCACACAGCACGCTATTTTCTCCATAATGTAAAGCGAATAAGACCTCCGCTACTGCTTAATGTATCCATTTATTCTAATTCTTATGGGAAATGAAAACCTTAAAATATTAAATTTCTGAAATTTTTAAAAAACCACAAAACTTTTTTTTTGCTCACTATTCTGTATAAATTTTAGGAACTTTATGCAGCAGGTGACAACAAAAGCTTACTTTAACACTAATTACGTTTATCTTTACATATTGTTATAATTTCTAAAATATAAAGAATGAAAAATATTTTTTTTACACTCCTGATAAATTTTTTATTGATAATCCATCAATATATTTAATACTATAGTAATAATTTACACATATAGCTGGAAAAAAGCATATTTCCCTTTTTTAAATTACCTTTGTTTTAACTATTCGTGTAACAGTAATAAATTACTTTGGAAGTAAAAAAGGGAGTATAATTTTTTTTCAAGTAATGAAGGTTAATTACTTAATATTTATCCATGTACTAGTAAAAAATTTTCATGTACAAGTTAATAACTTTTTTCGCTTCAAAATTATTATTTTTTAATTCTCTTTCTTTAGGTAACCTTTAAACCATGAAAAACTTTCCAACTATGATAACTTTTAAACTACGAAAGGAATTTAAAAAGTTGTATATAATATCTCCTGACAAAACTAATTTAGTGGATCAGATCGTAGCATACATAAAAAGAGCTGTGTCAAGTTTTTTAATCTTAATTATTAAAGATGAATATTTTTGCAATAAAAAAATCACTAAAAATTAAAAGCAAGAAATATTATGATATATTTTTTTTCCTTCTTCATATTACATATTCATGGGGCCTTTTGTGATTTTCAAACTTATTTTAAGAACTTTTAATTGTTTTATGTTCTGATTATACTATATCAATTCTTACTTACATTATTTTGTAGGACATAAATATCTATTTTTTGATAAGAAATGAAAATTTTGGCCTTGATTAATATTTTTTTCTTCGCGTTAATTATTTTAAATTTAGTCATGATTTCTTTGTTTCTCCTATATGTGTTTTATGACACCATCAGTATAAAAATTGTAACCATTTTTTTATATTTCATATTTAAACTAGATTAAAAAATAACTTTTTCTATGATATTGCTTGTTCGAAACAGATTAATATGACTAGTTTGGTGCTAATTTAAACGCTTTTTTTTCAGAAAATAGTATAAATAATTATTTTCGGTACATTAAATTAACCGATTGGTGAGAAATTTTTACACTTTATAATGATTATTTACTTAAAATCTGTGTAACACTTTTAGAAGATTTCTTTTATCGTCTTTTAATGCATATATTTGTGCGATTGAACTATTAAAGAAGCAGAAAATTTTTTCTCAAAAATGAAAGATAAACATAAAGTATATTTATTTTAAATGTTCAATCTATAATGGTTTATATATGGAGCTTTAATATCAAACATTTTTGATTTATTTCAGCTAAGTTATCCATACATTTTAATACGAGTTCAAAGTTTTTTGACATTTGTGTTTAAAAATTTAAAATTTCTAAGTTTGAAATTGAAATGTATTATTATTTACTATAAGATTTGTTTTGCATGTGATAATAAAATGTTCTGTAAAAATTATTTTAATTAAAATACCATAAATATACATATTCCTATTTTTATAAAATTATGGAGAAAGAAAAGGGAACTTTTCAAACATGAAAGGAAACATAGGAATGAAATACCATTCGTAGAGGATTTTTTTCTTGGAATTTACCCACATTTTTCATTACATGAAGAGGAAAACCACCCTACAGTTAGCCCGATTTCAAGAGAACAATAACTTATCTGTCTAACACTGAGGATATTTTACGTCAGCACGTTAGTCGGTAATGTAAGAGTTCGTATAGACCAGCTATCGCTAGTATTTGAACCCAGATCAGTTCATCGGTAGGTGAGAGCTCTATTCCTGGAACCATCACGGCTTTAGTGTTCGTTTTTTAAAGCGAAAAATTACCATGTCTTAATTATTCTAAACTAAACGCTATACTACGACTTTTCGGAGTGATCAGGCTTATATGTCCTCCTGAAAAGTTTTTTTTAAAAAAAATCACTAGTTTTACTTCCATTTTGATGAAATTTTCTAATTCATGTGTAAACACGATGAATGTCTTTGGATATTAAAGTACTCAGTAATTGAATCGCAGTACGCATACAAAAAAAACTACTGTAATGAATGCAGATTCTTAATATGCTAAGTAAGTCTGTGCAATCTTTAATTAGTTGAAAGCAATATTTTCACTACCAGTGCACTCCCGTTTCCCTGCAGTTAAGCTTAAGAATTTAAATTATGTTTTAAAATGTCTATACATTAAAATACAAAAATGCCAAATAAAGACATTGGTGATGAAATATTGATGTATTTTAGATTGAGTTAGAAGATATGACAAATTAGTGAGTTTTTAATACAAAAATATTGCACTAAAAATTGAAGACAAAATTGCGTCGAGCAACAAAAAGCATGTAAGTGTGTGTTATATTTTATGTTGGCCTGTATTTTAAACATATGTACAAAAAGATGCAGCATTTCAATGTTTTAAACGTCAATCGTTATATACATTAGACTGTATAACTAGCACTCTAGTCAGTTTTACCAATTTAATCTTTCTCTAGAAAGGTCAATGAGGCGATCTTTTCAGAAAGCATATTTTTTAAAAAATATTTAAATTGAGTAAAGATGTTTTAAAAAGAAACTTAGATAGAAGTGTGTAAATTTCTATAACAAATTTTTTTTTAAATGAAATGAATCAAAATTACTTCTTCCTTTTTAACATGATAAGGTCCCTGAAAATATAGTTCAAAACCCATTTTTAAATATGAGTTCCTATAATGTTTTATACCATTCCTATTAAACTATTCATACTCACTTTAACCACTTTATGAATATAATTTCCATTCACTTCTTTGGAAAACTACTTTCGCTGAGTTTTGTCGTTCAGACTCTATTAATTCGCTGAGGAATATATTCGGAATGTAATAGTTCCTCTTCTAACATCAAAGAGTTACTAATGTTCAGCACTGACGTTGTGTAAAGCTAACAACATCCCATTTAGTTGTGCTTCGAAAGTACTTCAAACTTTGAGTGCTCTCCGAAACTGGAACTCATAGGTTTCTTCAAAATAGAATTACTTTCTCGTACACAGATTTCGTTTTTGGTGTGAATTTTATTATTAATCAAATGCATCTAGGAATGAGATATAAAGGCAACTTTTTTTGAGATAAAGAATATTGAGCCGACATTTTCTAAAGAATGGGCATTAGAATTCATTTCCAAATTATGGGGGATACCGTGCATCTAGATGAATACACTTTATGAACAAAAGTAATTTTCTATCTGAAGATGTATCTTGTTAACATCACAAACTATTATTAGCTTCCCAATACATTTTTCTAAATAGTTTTTCTATATTTTCTACGATAAAGCTAAGTGTAGTTGTTATTCTAGAAATATAATTTTTAAAAAATAGTTTAATCTTTTGACGCAGATTAGACACCAGTGTCTAATATAAAAACAGATTATTTTTTCGAAAGCTCCAATTACAAGTAAAAATATATTTTGGTATATTTTAACCATTAAAAAAACTCTATTTGATTACCAGAATTACATTTACACTAAGATATAAATTCCAGAAAAGTTTTTCATACATATTCAAAAATGTGTCAGTTGATTTTGTAAATTGAAGAAACTTCAATGATTAATAACTTTTTCTATTAGATCTAAGTAAGTGCAAATTTGAAAAATTATTGTTTGGAAGTGAGTTGCGTTAGTAAGATTTCACCTTTAGCGGGTGTCTGATGCTGTATTTCTTAACCATAAATTATTTAAACTTTAAATATGATATTTTTTCCTATATTTTAATCGAAATTAATACGAAATAATGAAAATAGTATTAAAACATGCTTAATAAAAAATTTTCGTCAAAGAGTTAAATGCTTTAATTTCGAAGCAAAGAGTTTGTTTTAAATTATATATTCTATTTTGATGAAATTATTGATTCGATTTAAAAACGAAGGAAAAGCATGAGTATTTTTAAAAAAAAATTTGAAATTTTTAATAGAAATTGAGAATTATCAGTGATTTTTCAATTTAGTTGAGAATTATTAAAATCAAGAAATAATTCTATGGTAAAAATTATTTTTTATATATCTTCAGCGTTTAGTAACAGCCTTAAAATTTGTTATTAGATATTCAAAAGAAAAATATCATAAAAAATCTCTTCATATTGATATTTTGTTCTAAAGATTAATGGCTAAAGGTGAATAAGACCGTTATAAATTCGTAACAAACATGAATATATGTTACAGAAAGTTTTAAAAATAACCACACGTTTGCTACAGAAAGCATTATTTAATATTATGGCAGAGACATCAGGGAAAAAAGCATACTATCTTTGCAAAAGACATGGTTGGTATAAGATGAAAATGTGGACATCGTATTTTCTTAAATTCAAATTAAATTATACACTAAATGATTCTACCTTTCCAAATAAATGTTCCATAGTCTTCCTCAATTGCGTGTCATAAGGCTCATCAGCAAAATATTTTTGAAATGATTTATTAATTACTCATCCTGATTCACAAAAACCACCCTAATTATCCCAAATTAACCTGCGATAATTATTCTATCTCAATCTCTATTCTGAATAAATTGTTAGGCATAAAGATAATATATTTTCAGCATAAAATAACAGAACCCCATTATCGTTCAAACAAATAAATAAATAAAAATATAAGATCTGTTCAAAGAGTATTCGATAGGGATATTTTGAGCATATATAAATGAAGATATGTTGTTCTGTCTAATTTAAAGGAGATTATGTATTATGGAGTGAGATTTATAAGCAAGATGAATAAATAGACGTGAATTTTATTTATGTATTATTGAAAAAATATGAAATAAATGCTTCTTTAGAAATGCATTTTAATTCTGTGTAGGTATATCTATGTACATTACATGTTAATATCACTTCTTTCATTTCATTGGTAGATATAGCATACTTCTGATTTCCAGGCAATTTAAAGGTAACAGTGAAAATTATTTATTTTTGGTAGAATTATTTTACATCTTGAAAATAAAAAATAGAACAATTTCAGGCCTATCTATATTTCTGTCTACACTGTAAAAAATTTCGGATCAAATTACACTAAATAGTACCTGTACTCAGGGTTACGGTACGTTTCACAGTAAAATCAATTTTTACTAGAACATGTTATGAAACAAAAAATCTGATAAACCGTAATTTTTATCTTAATAATTACCATAAAACCACTGAATCATATTATCTAAATAAATATTTCTGTAAATATATCGTTATAATATCTTATAACGTTATAATATATTTTGTTACCTGTTCTCTGCCTACGCTTCTGTTGACTGCTATGCATCTGCCTACGACGGTGAAATCGAGGCTATTCTAATTGCCTTAAAGCAGGGTTTCTTAACCTGTGGTTTATGAACCCCTAAGGGGTCCATGAGTTATAATTTGGGGGTCCGCTGACTACCAATTTTAAAACGTTTGAAAGCCTACCCATTGCTTGTAAAGCGAGCTATGGCAACTATAATTCCGTTTGATACAGTGTATCTTTGCGAAGCGGCATTTTCCACAATTGTGACAATAAAAACATGGCATCGAAATCGATTGAACATGATATGCCCGTTGCTTTGTCGAAAACCATCCCTGAATTCAATTTATTAATTAAGGAAAAGCAGCAGCAACCTTCACATTAAAAATTTTGTATACTATTAAAATAATAACATTAAATGTTTTCTTAATAATTGATGTTTTTTGCAATTACTTTTTCACAGGGGGGGGGTCCGTGACTTCTTAAAATTTTTTAAAAGGGGTCCATTATATCAAAAATGTTAAGAAACACTGCCGTAAAGCAACTACAGTGTCTTACTGATCAATTTTCTAGCGCCGTCATCTTATCTGACTCTGAAGCAGCACTTCTTGATATTAACTCTCCACTGATTCCCCATTCCTTCTCCATTCAGAAATGCATTGATTGTCTGAAGGACCTGACACTAAAAGGCAAGCAAATCGTCCTCCAATGAATCCCGGGACATTGCGGGATTTGGGTTAGTGAAAAATCTGATTTCTTGCCCAGGAAGGAAACAACTATTGCCCAAGCATCTCATTGCTCCATCTCTCTGCACTCATTTAAATTGCTGGTCCGAAACCAATTCCGGAACATGTTCTCAGAGAATTTCCGTAAAAGCAATATACACAAAACCTGGTTCAACCATATTTTAACTATCCCAACTCAGCCCACGTGTAATAGAGTTGCTATCTTTAGACTAGTAACGGGCCATGACTGTCTGGCCAAACACCTTTTTAGTATAAACATTTTTAACTGTCCTGTCGCCTTGGGGAGGACATGGACCTGCCCCATATTTCCGTCTGTCCTGCGCTCATCTCCACTACTGTGTGTGGACGCTACTGGGAGGCTAGGGCCCGTATGGGCTAAGCATGTCACTGTGCATGTCACTGTATGACTCTCACGATTATCGTAGTTAACGATTATATATTTGAATTTGAAATTAAAATAACCTTTAAAAATGAAAAATTTGAACTTCAATGTGTGGTTATTAAATGTTAAGGAGATTAAAAATGTAAATTCTTTTCAGAAAAGTGTTAAACAAAGCCGAAATTAAATTAAATATGGGGGTATTTATCATTTCAATAGTATTCATTAAATTAAATACTATTGAAATGCTAAAACACAACTTGTTTTATGGTGGACTTAAAGTGAAATCGAATTAAACATGCTGGGAATAGTATGATTACACTATATGTATGCAATATGTATGTACCGAGGACTCACCTTCTTCTGGAATGAATCCCAGAAATGACTAATCAAAATGAATTCCGATCCCGACTCGCAACAATTACAATGTTGACGAAAATATAATCAGATGTTGACGAATCACGGATTTGAATCATCTTTCTGGCAGCTAACCGGTAAATTTCGTAGGTTTAGTGGCTTTTTCATGCCATGGAACGTGAATGTAGATGATTCTATCGAAAAGTCCTCCACGGTGTAAAGTTTTTTCCAACAAGTTACCTTGTCTTCTGGTCTACGGAGGCTACAAAGGTACTGCGAATCAACGGAGGCTACAAAACTACGGTGATGAAAATTTATTGTTGTAAACTCAAAAATGAGTCAGCTGTTCACCGCCGGTAACAAAATAGAAAAAGTAGATATGTATGACAAGTATATCGATGATTGGGAAGTTTGATATCGTATTTTCAACAAATTCTTTTGATTGAAACATCAAAACTTTTGAGTGAGTCATGGTTGTTTAAGTTGCGGCTTAGTAGTTAATCATAATAAAACCAAGTAAGCATATATGTAAACTTTTTCATTCTGAAATAATGCCTTTATGGAGACAAAAAATAATAGTAATACTTACCCATTAAGTCATAGCCAGTTATATCTAAATGCTGAATAAAAGTTCACTCTTTAACAATTCTATCAACATATATTTGTTAAAAAGAAATTTAATTTTATTATTTTTTATTTAAATGAGGAATTAGATGAAATTTAAACAATTATACAGAAAATTGATTCAAAATTTAAACAGACTTAGTTGCTAAACACATATATTACACATACAGTTTGCCATTCAAGCAATAAATTAAAATTGAAAGAAATTTCAAGATAAAATATATATGAAGAAATAGATATTTATAAAAAAACTTTGAAATTTTAGCAGACTACTATAAATATTTGTTGAACTAAGTCCTTCATAATAGCCATTGTTCAATGATCACAAGTACCTAAAAAGAAGAGTTTGCACAACGTAGAATTGCTACTGTTTTCCATTGAAATAATAAGTTAAATTACAGAAAATTTCAGGGCATAATATATTAGTGTAAGGTTCGCATAAGTTTAGTTTTATTACAGCAGAGAAAAGTTTAACTTTTATATAAAAAAAGGTGGCAACATTCAGATACGTGAATAGAACGCTTCGCTTTAGCATTTATGTCGCTGTTTATTATTTTTTATTAAATACTTTTATAAAATATCTTTTCGCTTCTTTATTATATTTCATATTAACTAAATGCCATGTCCTTAAACTTTATCTTATATTAGCAAATATATGTAGGCAACAAGTGTTGAAAAACTATTATAAACATTTTCATTAATAAATTATCAAATAGTTGTCAAAGTTTATTTCGACAAAATACGATTATTTGATACTTCTTGTAGAATAAATACAAAGTTATACCACAGTATGCAATTATAACACTGAAATAAACAAGTAATTTAACGCCATAATTAATTACAGAACATTCTTCTCAAATCCCTACAATATTTAAACACAAATAAATCCTTAGGACTTAATAAAACAACTGCTTGCATAATATTCTATTTAACAAAGGAATCAGTGCTAATTTTATATCCATAAAATGCCGATTAAAGTAACAAATTACAACTTAGGGTACTTCTTTTTCAATAAATTGCATCGCTTGAAACCTCTACTAAGATATAATTATACTCTGTTTGCGTAGAGTAAACAAGTCTGAGATATGTGGCCATAACTCTTACTTGCTACTTTGTTATTTGTTACTTAGCCCCATCCTTTAATGTCATCACAACTAGCAGACAGAATCAAGGTAAAAGAATTTAAGGCATGGGAAAATGTTGGCACAACATTAAGTTTCTCGCCTTGGCGAAAAGAAAAAGGAAAACAATCGCGAGAGACGAAAATGTGTGTAACGCATTATTTTCGGAAGAAAGGAAATATGTTTTGGAAATATTTTCATATGAAGAAATGTTGGCAGAATAAGGTCAGAGAAATATGCTTGAAATTAATTACAACCAATATATTTTATGATGATTCTTCACGAGTGAAGGAGTATGGGAAAATGTATACCTTTTTAAAATATGAGTGCAATTATGCATGGTACTCGTGTTTTATTTATTATTTACTTAAAACTTAATATAAATTCTATTGTCATCGAAAATTTAAATTCTTTCCTTGTAAAAGATCTTGTGAAGAACATATTTTAAGGACTTACCCAAAATTATTCTTTTGGTTATTTTATTGTTAAAAAAATTATTTAATAAAAATAAGATATTAAAATAGATAAAAAAAAATGATTTATTAACACTATAAAAATTAAAACCTATTTTGAGTACGTAAATTTTTCTCAACTAACAAATTTTATTTACTTCTCTAAATTATTTCTTTGTTATTTGTTTGCCTTTAACTTTTTGTTCCTTCAAGCCAATTTTAAAGGTGGCCAAATATCTCTGTGTGTCAGATATTAGTGTAACTATTTTTAAACTCCTATTACTTCAATTGAAAAGAATGGCAAAATAATATTGATATACGTAAGGGACGAAAAAGAATGTATAAATTATAAAAATAAATGTTTAATGATGGATAGATAGAATGTTCTACTTTTTTTAAATCCTACGATGATACAAATAGAAATTCCATTGAAAAAAACCAAAATACTTCTTAACTTTTAATGTTGCGCATCCAAAAAGCTTAAATGGTTATTTTTTATCCACTTTTTGACTGTTTTGAAATACGAACATATCTTTATTTAAAAAAAAGACAATTGCTATTTTTTATTAAAAGAGGGGGAAAAATAGAAAAAAAAAGTATCAATTATATTTTATTACAAATTTAGAAAATACCATAAGAAAAAAAGATTATTAAATGTTACAAACATAAGCTGTTACATAAAAAGTCATTTGCATAAAGTCTATTTACATGAGCTTAACAAAATTATACAAAGTGGTGTAATGTCACAATTAATTCCCCAAACGTCATATATTCTAGGATCACAAAAGCAATTCAAGAAATACGACGCTATACAAAATTTTTTTTGCATAAAGGCCATTTACATAAGCTTANGGTTGTAATAATTCTCATAAATTTGTTGGCGACTCGTGATCGCCAGGGTATTCTTTTAAACCCAATATTGATATGCTGATTCGCTTTGTTTTGGCTATGCTATATTTTAATAAATCGCCAATTTTGGATCTCCTACCAATGCGTCTGTGTCCGTCGGGAACAAATTACATGTACTTTTTAATTTGGCTTTTGACTAGGCAGGTTGTGGGGGATTTGTCTCCCATGGCCTGTCCTTATTAATATTATTATACAAAATTGATTCAACTGAAATTCGTATGGATGATATGTATATTTTGTAACTCGAGCTCTGCAAATATACTACTAAATAAAAGCTCTTTTTATTAATTCTGATCCAGTTCGAGTATTCTTTTCACCATCCCTGATTTCAGCATCAATCTTCAACTTGGCCCACTATACCAATACACCCTCCTCACCACCTGAATATTCCATCATCACTGAAAATACATCCCAATATAAATGACCCACTGAATCATTCTTTTTCTCCATAGGCGTTATATGAAAAATTATTAAGGCTATTTACATAAGCTTAATAAAATAATATAAAGCGGTGTGATGTCCCAATATATTCGCTAATTATAATATTGTATTATGCGATCAAGCTTGCAGTCAAAAAATAAAGCATTATGAAATAGTAAAACTGAATAAACAATTGAAACAAATTTACGTGACAATTCATAATAAATAGTCGCGTGCCAACGTAGTAGAATATACATTTTTATGTGTTTTTTTCTGCTGTAGAAAACAATGGTCTTACTACAAGGGCGTGAGTATCAAAGAAATAAAATTTCCGTAAGAAAATTATTTGTGTTATTTTTGACCTACAAATAAATAAATAGAAGTGAGTTTTGTAGGTAATGACAGGAGCAATAAATCATTTCAGCAAAAAATATAGTTCTTTTCCTTTTTTTTAAATAAAAAAAACTATTTTTTTCTTCTGTAATTGATTTTTTCTTCAATGCAACGTTACCATAAAGAAACTACAAATAACATACAAAAAATTTTAAAAGAAAATATGCAAGCATTTAATACGAAAGTGCATTTATTTTCTTTAAATTATTAGAATATTTGGTAAGGAAAGTTTTAAAAAAATATTTTGCGAAAAAACATTTGTGCTGCTAAGGATGATTTCATTCCATGAAATATGTTTAAGATAAATAATAATAATAAATTCATCCGAATTTCTTTTTAAAACTAGAAAAACTAATTTCCTGTAATTAAACTTATTTTTACTCAATAACCAGATACTTTTTTACGTTGTAATTATTATAATTAAAAGAAAATTACATTTAATATTTGTCAATGCCTAATATAATATATTAATATTATTACAAGAGTTACATATATCGATAAAATAATCTCACTCTCTCAAAAATTATCTTATCTTTTTTTTAATCCACTTTCGATAGGGTGACCAAAAGTAATTTGAAAGCATATAAGGTATTACAATTTTAATGCTCCATGAAAAATGCAACTAGTCTTCCAAATCAGCATTAAAACACTACTACCTGTTACATTCTATCCAAATTTCGAATTATTTATCTTTCGCATACGCGTCTCAAAATTTTTTGCTCTTAACCACAATTAAACCAGTAAAATTTTATTTGATTTCCCTCGATTAATTGATTATTGTACCTCTTCAAATGTTAAATCAATTATTGTTCAATATAAGTAACTTTTTATTCATTGTTAATTGCTTATTTTAAAATTTTTATTGTTCTCCTCGCTACTTTGTAGTGCAATAAACGGCAATAATTACATGAATTAATTTCCAAACAATTTCATATGTAGCAAATACATTTTATTCCATTCCTAGCATCAAGATTCTTAGAAGGCTTAAGTCTTAAGACATTTAGCTGAAATTCATTTACTCTAGATAAACCTTAGGAAAAATAAATTAGATTCAATTTTGTTGAATAAGATGATAGTTCTTAAAATTCTTACCTGAAAAACATGCTTTTCAACATACTAGAGTGTCCTGAGTTCTGCGTGTTAGCGCGGTATTCTATAAGTGACCCACTGCTTTTGGTTTTAAACAACTTTGAGAACCAAGGAAGCATAACATCTTCAAAAATGAGTTTACACCATGGCTGCTGTTTAATCTTACTCCTTATTCAAAAACTCAAAAACGTGACGTTTTCACAGAAGCACATATCCCAATTCAAATGGTTATTGGCGTCACTGTTCAATATGGAAAGAATATCCAAGCAAGTGTATGTGCTTACCATACCTCCATTATGGATATTTCAAATGTTACAATCCAATACAAATTTTCATCTGCTAAAAACAATACTCCTGACCATAACCTACTACCCGATTGAAAAGTTAATTACACTTCCGAAACCGGTGCGTCACTAAATGAGCTTAAAGGAACTTAAACAGGACTTATAGGAAGAATAGGCTCTATTTGTGCATAGACAACATGTCAGATGTTATCTCAAATCGAGGCACAAATAAAAACGCCTTCCAATTTAGAATATATTACTATTCGAAACATATAATAAATCCTCACCTCACCGTGGCACACCGACAACTACCTTTAGGGGACTAACATGAACCGAGGGGTTGAAGTTTTTAAAATTAAGGACGTCCGATCCTCAAGGATAAATTATGAGGTCAAAAATTAACTATAATTGGAAAGATTTCAAACTGAAATTTAAGAAGCTCTTGGTGACAAATTTTCCTGCATTTAGCAGGGGTTGAGAAAACCATGCCTCATACTGTAGGAAGTTGAGAACAGGATTAGAGGAAGGAGCGTCTCAAAATTCAAAATGCACGAAAAAGCAGAAATGCTAGTATACTTCTCCATACCATGAGAGAGGTCTAATACTATGTATTTTCAAGTTCCTACCATTCTGATTTGCACTTTAATTGGCCCTATTAAAAATCGACTGTAAAAGAGTCACAATATGACAATACCTTAGAGTACTTTAATGCTTTAAGAGCTGTCGACTCAGTCATAACGCTTTTGAATTCAAAAATCCTGATCTGATGCGTAAGCCTATTGTGGGAGTTCCGGGAAAAACGAGTGCAAATGGAAGAGTGCTTGCAAGGAAGCAAACGAAAGGTATCGTACAACACTGAAGACCAACTACTCATCAATAACCAACCAATGCACATCAATAAGGAGAGTCCAAACTCAGCTCCAAGGAAAGACAGCTTATGCTTGGACCCGCCAAAGACCCGTTTAAATGCACCAAACACCTTATAGCGATATTATACGCAATTTTGATGTTTCCAAAGGAAGATTTTTGAAAGGAAGACTACAGTGCCTTTTTTATACCATATTTATTGCTTTTTTTGTACCATAAATAAAGTAAGGGTTTTTTTTAATGCCCACCTGTATTAACGTTTCTTCAATTCAGGCATTTACAGGGCAGATTCGTTGGCCACTCTTTCAGAGGCACCATATTAGGTGGGCCAACGTTGCTCCCAGAGTAAGGACTGATAATACAGAGAATGAAAGAACATCCATACCTTGCCCGGAATTCCAACCCAGAGCCTTTCTGATCCAAGGCCAGCTCGCTGACCCCTTCACAGTCCAGTCGGCATAAATAAATTAAGGTTAGAGAGATCTTTCAGTCAGCGGGCGGTTCCTTGATCGTCGCCTGCTTCTGGATTCGCCTTGAGTGCTGTGTGTACCATCCTTGTGTGCTCTGAATACGGTGCTGGGTACTAATAGATTTTAGCCCATCAATTCAAATGTATTGTCCTTGCCATGTATAACTCAGAGCCATGTGCTGACAAGTCACCGTGCTGTTTTTAGCTATTGCTATTGCTACACCGTGCTATTGCTTCGTGTCTGAGCTTCACATTCCGGGACGTTTAACTGAATGCATACACTTTCAAAATCTTATGAGTTTTTGGCTGTTAACTTTTTAACTGCTTTCATTTTGGAAGGAAGAAGACCGGGCCGTTTTTTCCTGTGATTAAGTGAGCAAAGTTTTAATTTATTTTTACTTCTTTAGAAATAAATATCTCACGAAGCCTTATTCCGTTCAATGACTTTCCAGTCATTTGGAGTCCACTGTTTACTATTGAGAAATTTTGTTGAGAAATTTTCAGTAGATGAACAATTTCACAATGCATCCGGGCATTTTTAAAGCAAGAAAATTAGAACATAAATTAACCATAAGAAATAATACAAAACGACTTCAATACGCAAATTTGCATGCATGCTCGGATCAGTACTTAACGCTTGTTATTCTTCTTTCCATCAATTTCAGCTAGCGTCTTTTTCACTTGGATTGGCGAATGCATAGTTTTATTGAATGAAATGATATGTGCGGTTATATGTATATCAGAAAGCAAATGCCACACGGAAATCAGACTTTTCATTAAAATAGCTGCCGTTGCGATTTTCATAACACTTTTTTTACTGTAATAGACTTGCATAGTAGAATATCCGTTGAAGTAGAAACCTTTAGAAAGGGGATGGTTTTAACGGCTGCATTTGAATGTGATAACAGAAACTTAAAAGTTATGGAGTAAGGTCAATAAGTGTTCCAATGCAATTTTGAATGCCTGCACTTCTCCATCAAATGTACTTTGGTTCCTAGTAAAGGCATTTGAACATAAGCGACTCCAAAATCTCCTACACCTGTAGACAAAGGGGCATTGAAATACGATGAGTCTGTATAGGTATGCAACCAATTATGCTTTAGTTATTTAGGACAACTAATCCTGTCCTCCTCGGCTGAGAAAGCCCATCAGTATTCCAGGAATAGCATTCAACAAGACTCTTGAATTCATTCGATACTCTCGACAGCATTTGGAAAAGCACCGAGAACGCAGGTTAAAGTTGTTGTCTACATTGTCATTTAGAATGTTACCCAAAGTGCTACTTATAAGTAAGTAGCTAATTAGAAATATAATATTTGGCAATTGAGTAAGTTAATAATAATATTTTTTGTCATATTTGGTTAAATTTCATGTAAACTTTAGTATGATTGAAAGCAAGTATTTTTTACACTTTAAAGTGGTCAATCGTTCTATTTTAGGTTTAATCAATCGTTGTAGCTAATAATTTAATTTTAAATTTAAATGAATATGTTACCCAGTGGTTTAAATATGAAAAAAGGTAGCACTATTTGACATTGTTTTATTTAGGCAACTTCAAGGTGAAATATAAACCACTGAATGAAATGCATATTATTAATGTAATCACTTAAACTGTAGTAAGAATTATTTTATTTTTTTAAGATATTTTTTATATGGTGTTAAGTATACTCTAAATCATAGAAAATTATTAATCTCTGAATTGACTGCATTCCAAAATAAAATTGTATACTTAAAAATAAATATCTGCGATAGTTCAATATAACTTAAATCTGATAATATTCTTAAAATGAATTATTTGATTATTGAAAGTGCATGTAAATTTTTAAATTGATATTTTATGATACTATTCACGTATTTGAAAAAAAAAGTATTATTCTACGTTATAAAATTAACGTGTATCTATGCGAATAAAAATTACGAAAAAATGACATTAAGGTGCGTAGATTGAAAAGTTACAAAAAATTGTTTTTGACGTATGCAAAAGTAAAAAAAAAAAACCGAACATTGAAGGAAAAATAAACGAAACATTTTTTTCTTCTTCTCTTTCTGCACCATAATGGAATACGAAATTGAGTACAATGAAAAACTCTTCGTGCGTGATGCATTTAAATTCTTTCAAGTAAAAATTAAATCAAATTCCAGAGAAAGTATTTAAATAAAATATTCCTTTTTTGCTTGAAATAAAGAATACTTTTAAAAAATTGGAGCCCCGGCTTGTTATAAACGCAACCTCGAAGTCTTCTGAAAAAGTTAAAACAGTTTGAAAAATAAAAATTGGAAGGCAAAGAGAATTGAAAAATGCGGACGCAGATAGAGTAGATGAAAAGAAGAAACGTGTATAGAATGAAGAAAAGGAAACAAACAACAGAACTTATGCTTTTATGAAGAAAAAAAAAGTTTCCCGTATCTAAAGAAATGGCGCTTAAGGGACCACTTCAAAAAAAGAAAAAAGAAAAAAAGATGGAAACCCAACCAATTTTATCAGCATTTGAAAGGCATTGATTCATCGGATGTTGGGAGGGGATGAAGAACACCATGTTGCGTCATTTTCCCATAAGAATCTCTTTTATATTTTTGTCAAATGCGTCGCCAGGGAATAAAACATTGAGCGGAATCTTCATATTCGAAGCATCTGCTGTTATTGCCTTCTTTTGATCTTCACGTTTGATTCAACTTTTTCGGATCGCTGAGCTACACAAGAATCCGGGTACTTTCAAGCTAAAAAGTTTGTAATTGAAACCTAAAACTGTCACAAGATTGAACACTACCATGCAACATTCCTTAAAATAGCCAATTATTGCTGGGTAATTTTTAGATAAGACTATCACATATTTTCCTCATGAAATTTAATAGTAAGAATTACTTTTGTTGGAAAGGTTTCATAATTCAACTTTTAAGACACTAAACGCGTTTTAATAAGATTCCATATACGTAAGCTATTTTTCTTTAGCTCATTCTTACATTTTTTCGTAACCTTTTTCCAAATTAAAAGACAAAAGCTTTTAGTGCAATAAAACAATTTTCTGGCCAATAAGTAACAAATACTGAACCCGTGTTCTTAGAAGTAGACAGGCAGTTTAAAGTTTAAAACTTTTAATCCAAATTAATACACCACTTACCCCAAATTAAACATTATTATTCGATTCAGTAAATGATAAAGAGACATCACATAGTGAAGATTAATCCTCATTAGTTCTTCTCCGACCCTATATTCCACCTGGATATTTAGGTGTTCTTTCTTGCCAAATTCGGTTATTGTCTCTTCCTTTTGCTGAAGCAGTTTTTCTTGCTTTTGTTTCTAATCTTTATTACATTTCTCCCTTTCTGTTGGCATAGTTTCGTTTCCTTTTTAAATCTGTTTTGTTTTTTTCATTCACGTGTGGGTTAATCTTAATAGTAGGAATCTACATTGAATGCTCGAAATAAATTGAACTTTTTTTAACTTAATTTTTGAAGCTATGGCATTTCGAAATAATATTCGAAAGTCTTTAAAGCAATGTCACATTTTTATTCAAGTATGGCAAATTAGGGAATCCCAAAAGTGTGTTTTAAATATAAAAATTTGTAAGTGAACTATAATACTGCTACAAAAGTAAGTGATATTATGCTACATAGTATATTAAAGAGACCAATATAACATAGTAAAATTGTTATTTATTCAAAACTAGTTCAATTATTATTTTTATTTAAGGCTAACATCGCCGTAGTGCTGCACTAACGGAATATTAGTGATTGGCTGGCTGGGATTTATCTTTAATTATGATCCGAAAGCAATACTGACGCATGCGTGCACTATGTTACTACTACTTAGATCTCATGTATTTGTCAATCATTCCTTGATATACTACCCACATTAAAAATGTAAATTTAATGTTTCCTTTTTGTTTTGATTATCATAATTTTAATGATTGTCCGTTAAGTATATTACTAAGAACGCAACTTCCGCAACTATTTTGATAGCTAATCAATAATGATGACTGAGCAATCTATCTTATTATATAAAACGCTAATACGTACGTATGTATGTATGTATCAATAAAACCGATGATATTTCTTTTCTCGCGCTGGCAACAGTTTTCATTTTTAATTGATTGGATTCGGCGCGCAAGAGCACGTAGTGAGCAACCAGATAACAATAACCAGAGTGAGCATTATCAGGTTGTTCAATTCAGATTCATGCACTAAAAACATGACAATATTTAATTTAAACTCAATTAGGAATTAATTAATTAATTGAAGTGAGAATGCTTTAAAAGGCCGCTGTTGAATTGATATTTTTCTACTGGGAGCTACCTAAACGTCTAAAAAACGTTTAAGTGTTTGTATTGAATGCATTGAATTTTTTTATATTTCGCGTTTATTTATGCATTGAATTTTCACGCTTTAAAATGCAGAATATTAGTGAAGCAATATTTGATAATTTTTATCAGGTTGTTCAATTCAGATTAGCTAATGTTTTGATTTTTTCACCATGTACAATCTAAATAGCTAATATACTTTTTTAAAAGCCAATTAAGAACATTGGTAGAATTCTTCTAAGTACAATACTATGTCTTTGATGATAAAATACTATGTCTTTGTGCTAGAACATTGTGTTCATTGGCGAGCGAGCGCAGCGAGCCATGGTTCACGGCGTGAA
The DNA here is from genome assembly GCF_043381705.1 of Parasteatoda tepidariorum. Lineage (NCBI taxonomy): Eukaryota > Metazoa > Arthropoda > Arachnida > Araneae > Theridiidae > Parasteatoda > Parasteatoda tepidariorum. The sequence goes on along the minus strand of NC_092206.1, from coordinate 32,425,732 downwards.
CCACATAGGGTTGCGTAGCAATTCTCGGTTGATGGCGAGCGTTAGCGAGCAGGGGGCGGAGCCTCCTAGTTTCATTTAATTTTTTAAAATATTTTTGAGATTAAGGATAAATAATTCTATAAATCGATGTCGTATATTTCTTTAAAGAATAAAATACTAAGTTGATTTTCTTCAAATAGGATTTTAGAAGCATTATACTCGATGGCGTATTTTTGATAAACATATATTTCTATTAACAACTTGCGTCCCCAAGTTATATTGCCTTACATCATAGTATATAACGGAAAATATTTCTCAATTTTTTTTAATATCTAAAAAGTGTGAAATGTCATTAAATATACATTTATATCCAATATTGTACTCAAACATAAGCATTGTTTTATGGTAATGATTAATTACTTCCAGGAAAATTTTCAGCGCTGTTCAGTTTCATAAGCATTTTGATATATTTCTTAATTTCTATCAGTTCTTTGAAGTAGCAAATACTTAATGTGAGAGCGATTAATGACTGTATTACATGTAGAGTTAGCAATTAGTTGAGGTGCGTGTAAAAAATTTTAATTTATAAAAATGCTCTATTGTTAATAACTTTTATTTATAAAATGATTTGTCTACTTGCAAAGATATACAGAAAAAGTATGCAAAAAATCAGTACAATTCTTAAAGTACTTCACAAAGTATATATACAGGATGGGAATAACTTCCCAAGTATCAAGCTGCTCACAAATCTGTAAACATGTAATAAAGGGCATTTGAAGAATTAATTTAAAACTAAATGGAGATAAAATTTTATGTCATATAAATATCATTTACTGAGTAAAAACTCAAAATCACCACTAAAATTGATTTATGGAAGACATATATTTATTTCACTTACCAATACGCTCTGTTATCTTTATGTAAACGATATTTATTTCCTTTCCCTTATCATAAGGAATACAACAAACCGAATGTTTTTTTTTCTTGCAAACGTAACGCAATTATTAAAAACTTCAATTTTTTACAATGATTGAGATGTATCCAAAAAAGAAGCACATGAAGGGACGGAAATAACTTTTTTATAGCTCAAGAATCAGTATTATTGGGATAACTTCAACTGATCAAAATACTATATCACGTACTAGTAAACGAAATAAAACAACTCGCATGAAGTTACTCGACCATTAATATTTCTTAACCTTAGGTTACTTCAGATTTTTTTTTCTTTTTTGCTTTTATTTCTAGACTCGAATGCATTTCTCCATTCTAAGGTGATATTCCTTAGGGATAATTTTTATTTTCTTTCATTATTTTCTAACCCATCTAACGTGTCTGGGACTTTTTTTACCGTACCTTTTCAATTCCGAAATTGGCTCGTGGCATTCAAGGTTGCAGTTAGAAAAATTCTTTTTGATCCTTACTTTTTAGTATTTTTTTTTTTACTCTTGATAAGGCTTTGATTGAAACTGCCATTCGAATGGAAAACTGATCACCTTATTCGGTTTCGTTCACCCATTCTATACATTATGATTAGCTTTCTGGATTTGAAAAATATAAGGAGGGTTTTTTTTTTCTCTGCTCAGGAAGCAAAGAAGCAAGATAAATATTATGGATAGATTCGTATGCATCCGTGAATTTAATTACTATTTTCTTTTTGTATTTTATAGCAATATCCTTGTCGTTGTGACTAGCAGTACGTCATCAGAAATAAATTTTATTTACGCAATATCCGTTCTTACTTTTACTTATAATAAGTCATATGAGTCATAATGCTAAATATTTATATATCTAATCATTTTTCAAGTTTTGATTCAATCTGAAATAACTTTCTTAATTTTTCTTAATAATTTTGAAATTTTCTCAGTATATGACGCAAAAATGTTATCATATATTGATTTATCAATAACAATATATAGCAGCATATACCACTGTTATAATATAAAGATAAGTATTGATCCACACTAATAAACTATCTGCTTAAATTTAATTAATCTAGCTATTTATCTATCTATCTACCTATATATATATATATATATATATATATATATATATATATATATATATATANAATGTGTGTATATATATATATATATATATATATGGAAAAAAAGTTTTATTATTAAGGATTGTATTATAGATTCTGAGGATATCTAAGGAGGACAGATTAGGAGAAACATCAGTGTTCGGAATACCGGTTAAATGCATACTGGGCAGTGGCAATTGACCTTAGAAAACGTTCATGTAGACCACAACGGGCAAATGTATACCGGCCAGTGGCACTTAACTAGATCTAGTGTATATTTCGAATATTTAACGAGGCGACTCTTTGATTGTCAACATTCGCCGGTGAAAGACCACAAGCACCAATTTTGGTCATTCACAGTGACATATATTTTGCGACTCTTATTGTGATCACTTTTTTTACTGCATTTTTGACCAGGGTTCTATTTAGAAATGTGTTGTATGTACTTTAGCGACATTCGTTGTGATCACTTTTTTTACTGCATTTTTGACCAGGATTCTATTTAGAAATGTGTATTATTGTATGTACTTTAGCGACATTCATTGTGATCACTTTCTTTACTGCATTTTTGACCAGGGTTCTATTTAGAAATGTGTATTATTGTAAGTACTTTAGCGACATTCGTTGTGATCCCTTTTGTTACTGCATTTTTGACCAGGGTTCTATTTAGAAATGTGTATTATTGTATGTACTTTAGCGACATTCATTGCGATCATATTTATTACTGTATTTTTGACCAGGGTTCTAGAATGTGTATTATTGTATGTAATTAGGCGACTTTCATTGTGATCACTTTTCTTACTGCATTTTTAACCAGGGCTCTAGAATGCGTATTATTGTATATATTTTGCTTCTTCCATTGCAACCACTTTTTTGAACAGATCTTTAGAAATATGTATTGAATTGGTCATTGCAGAATACTATCAATCTTTGGTAACTGTGGAAGGTCTATGAAAGGAAAAGAAAATTAGGGAAAAGAAATATTTGCTTTAAAATTTGTGATCATGAAATACATTAGACAAGATTTTTTTTCAACTCGAATGTTAGGATTTTAAATCTAAAATAAGTTTTGTTCCTAAAGTATAGCAGATTTTTTTTAAACGAAAAATAACCTTCTACTTTTTTAAAGTTTTTCTACCACGTTTTAAATTGTGCAATATCAAACTACATTATCAATAAACCGTGCTGAAAATGAAATTTGTGAACTGCAGAGTTTTCAGAATGCTTGGTATTTTAAAGCAACTGTGATAAATATATTAAAAAATTAACACAAATATCCTTTAAATAAAAAGGGTTAGGTAATCCCTCACAGATCTTGCTGAGATTACATCTTTCACTTACTTTTTGCACGAAATGCATGGCTATTTAATAAACACACTGTTTTTCAGTTTTGCTACTCTTGTGGAGCCTATTTTCAAGCATTCTGCTTTCAAATAAATTAAAAAATTTGAATTTCGAAATTGAAATTTATGTAGTTCCCTTCTAGCTCCAACCAACGTTTGATTAACTCAAAAAGTTTATTCTAATAAACAAAGCAAATAAAGAAGGAAATTTTCAACTACTTAACCATGTCGCCATAATAAGAAGAACAAAAAAAATCTTAAGAAATCTGATTTAGTATTTCCTTCGAAATGACACAACCGTAGAAACATTTATTAGTGTAAAATAAAGATATTTGAAACTGATGTTTTTGTTTATTTTAAATTTTTTTGAGAAAAAAATTAGTTTTTTTTTCCAATTTCGTGAGACAAACTAAAAAAAATAAAACAATTAAAAAAATATAATAAAAATCTGTCTTCTTACTATGAATTGTATTATTTACATTAATTACTCTTTACATTAATTATTTACCCTTTAGAGTAAATTTTAAAATTATTATATTTCAGTATTTTTCAATATTATATATTTAAATAATACTTAAAAGAAAATGATATGCTGAAATAATATTTAAAGGAAAGTTACAATAAAGTTTTGTACATGCAAGATATCTTTTTTTATCTCGCAGAATTTGTTTAATTCATGTTATTAGAATATGCTTGATTAAAATATTTTTGCAGGATTATAAAATGACATATGTTGTAGTAATTATAAAAAACATATTTGAATACTAATGATTTCCTTTTCTCTGGAAATGATTACAGCTTAGCTGCAAAAATTTATATATTTTTTACTTTTTTTAAAAAATATCTGTGATTAGATGTATGTTCTTTAATTGAAATGTATTTGCAAAATAAAAACCATTTTTAAATGTAAAAACAAATGGAAGCATTAAAAGTAATTTTTAAAGAAATAATTGCTGTGAAATATAAGATATTTTTGTTAACAAATCTGTAATCAAAGAGACTTTATTTTCCATTTGCATATGAAAAACAAAACCGAAAAATCTCGAATAATAATGAAACATAAAAGTCAGATGTTTGAAATGATAACAAAGAACATAATGCTACTTCTTTTATACATTATTATTCAAAAATTATGGAGGAAGACTCCGTCATTTCCATTTATTTGCAACATGGGGAAGAAAAAAAAAACTAAAAAACTAGTTTCCTGTCATTGCACAAACGACTCAATTAGATGGAAGATAGACGATAAGGACGCGGGGGATAATGGTTCAATCATTTGGGCGCTCGACGTTTATAAACTTCTGTTCTTCTAACGTAACGACGTTTAATTTCTACGTTCAGTCGAGCCTTTATGACGGCATCAAAAACCCCTCTTTTAATCAAAGACTGCGTCGTTAAAAGGAAAGCCCCCAATATCCAGGTGCTCTCCCTGTACTTTTCCGGAAAACTTTTCAATTATCGAAGCTCCGGTTTATCTTTTCCGGGAAGGGAGTGAAGAGAAAGTGAACGGATGATCGAATAGGAAAGTTCTTATTCTTTTTTCGAATATCTTCGATAATTAATACTCTCAAACGTCCCTTCCCCCCACGCCACCCTCCATCCAACAACAAATTTGTCAGTGGGAAAAGTCTGAATCTCCTTTCCATTTATGCGGTTTTTACTTTCAACTTTCTAAACAAAAATTTCTCGTTTTCCATTGCCTCCTACAGTTTGATTTGACTTAACGACCTCTAAACTCGGATAAGGAAATACCCAATGATGACAAAAATAACAAAAGGCGAATAAAAGACAATCACCAATAAGAGACAAAAATCCAATCATGGAGAACTTTGGCGAAGATGACTCCCGTTCAATCGCTGATGACTTTGATATCGAGCCACGAAGAAGCTTTTTCAAACAAACACACCCAATGATTTCAATAAACCCTCCCCCAAATCTTCAGAACCCCTCCTTACCCGACCCTTCTCTGCGCTTTTGATTAAACCCGAGTCTCATCGCCGGTTTTGAGCAAAAGAAGAAGGGGGAATGAAAATCCAGTGGAAAAGAAACTCGAAGGAGACACAAGGGGGGCTTCTTTTGAGGGAGGGGGGCTGTATGCTCTTGATGAAGCGAAGGGCAATATTAATTGAGCATTGTCGTAATAATGAAACTGCCTTTATTGACGTGCGGAGCTAAAATATCAATCCGGGGGTAGTGGTGTCAGGCAGCGATAACACCGGCGGGCGCGTTTCTTTTGATGCCTTCCTACCTAATTATCCTGAAGAGATGTAATTAATCTTGGGAACATGTTGGTGACAAAGGGGTTCTTATCGGCAGAGACGGTTTAATCAAGCATGCTAAGTATTCGCGCAGGCGCCCTTTTGGAAATGGGCACAAAACTTTTATTGGGAGACACGTGTGTACCTGTGTGCACCCCCTCAATATAAAACTCTTCTCATCATTCGGGCTCCTCTCATAAACACAAAACTCCCCTTTCTATGGATATATACCCCCAGGGTGTCTTCGAAGGAAGTTCTTGGCTCATTTTGTAGGGACTTCCTAACGATGAAATAGCAATTCCGATTTACAAATGAGAACAAGGTATTGTTGAGTATGAGTCAGGAGTTGAGGTGAGTTATTTTCCCGGAGTTTAGGCAGTGTGTAGTTGATTGAGATTCGAGAGGATGAAATCGAAGAATTTTAGGCATGTCTTCCTATGCGTTAGTCTGATACTACGCAGTTTCATTGATGCTCACCCAAGAGGTAATATTCGTCTATTAGTGTAACATATAATATTAATTAAAAAATAATAATTATAAAAATCGCTTCAGCGTCACCTGATTCGTCAACTGCGCTGGGAATGAAATTAGATCAAATTTCAATTGATGCTTAATGTTATTTTGCGAAGATATTTTTTCTCTGAAAAATATCCATGTATACATACTTAAAAATATACAAAATGCATATTGCATTTTATGCAGTTTCATTGATGCTCAATCAAAAAAGGTAATTTTCCTCTATTGGTGAAACGAAAATATTAATAACAAAAATTACTTTAAATCTATGGGATTCGTCAACTGTACAGGGAATAAATTTAGTTCAAATTTAAATTTATGCTTGGTATTATATTTAAAGATATTTTTCCATTAAAAAAATATACCTATATATATTTGAATATATACATAATGCACATTGTGTTTTATGCTGATGCTCACCGCAGAGGTAATATTTATTTATTGACGTAACAAAAAAATTATTAAAATATTAAAATTATTATAAAATAATTTTAAAAAAAACACTTTAACACCAGGGGATTCCTCAACTTTGTGGGAATAAGTTTAAGTCAAATATAATTTGATGCTTAATATTCTAATTACGAAGATAGTTTTTCACAGAAAATGTCAATACATATATTCAAAAATAGATTTAACGAACGTTGTATTATAAAGATTAATCACTGAATTAAGTATATTTCTACATTTAAGGTCTCTGGAAATATACATAATTTAAATGCATTTCTTATATTTTTGTGAAATACCAGTTCGTCTATCTAATCTTATTGGTAATCTTTGGTCTTATCAAGAAAATTAAGCTAAAAATTTAAAATAAAATCAGCGTAATTTTTTGCAAAAAAGAAGCAAACTGATCTGATAGCAACATAATGTACTGGTGAGCGTGTAATAAAATATTAAATCAATAAGCATTAGTGCGGCTATTACGCATCATAAATTAAGAAGTTTAAGGCACAAAGAAGTATTTAAGCATTTGCAACGTTCTTTTTATTTCGTAAATTGCTGCTATCCATTCTGCAATAAATCACAAAGCTATATAAAACCATTAAATATAACTTTAAAAATGCAAAAATTATTTAATTTAAGTTATTTCTTTATAATTTAAGATAAAATTTAAGATATAGAATTATTAAGACAAAAATAAAAACAGCTGGAACTCAATTAAATTTAACCCTTCTTAATAGAAAATACTTTCTGTTTTACCATTAAGACACTTTTCTCATTAAGAGCACCTCAAAAACCTCAAAATGATACGATTTTGTTTCCACACTTAGTGTTTTTTTTTTCATTTATTATTCATGGTAAAACGAACTTTAAAATATGGTTGCAAGAAATTAAATTTTTACGGTAATTAAAAAAAAGCGATTTAACTTGTTAATTTTTTAAAGATTATTAAATATATACATAGGAAAAAATTAAGTATTGATATTTTTATTTACAGTAAATTAAAAATTTTATATTTTAAAGCACATTCTTTTAAGGCATATATATTAGAGATTTACTGTATTTTTTAATTCTACAACATGAGACTTTTTAAAAGTGTCTTAGTTGAAATTTGCAACCAATATTTTCTTCTCCTTGTTTAAATATAAAAATTATACAAAATTTTCTAAGCAATACATGATTTTAAAAATTAAAAATATATCTGTAAAAAAATTTAATTCTTTTTACTTTTTCATCAAAAAGTATTTTAAACTTATTTTTACAAGAAGTTTTAAGCAAAGTAGAAAATATATCCCTAATATGCCTATTATTTTAGCCTATTATAAGATATTTTTAGTAAAAATTAAATGAAAATTTTAATATCACTTAAAATATTACTATTGAAAAACTTACAATATTTTATTAGGTTCAGAAAATTATACATTTTAAAATCCTTTCTAGCAAGAAATGATATAGTAATCATTAAAGTCTGAGAAAAGAGCTTGTGAAGCAAATTTTAATAGGAAAAAAAAACTATTGATTAAGAAAACCAATTTGGTAATTGTTTAGTGCAAATATCATTACAGTCCTTATAACATCTTTACTTTTAATCATATTTACATTATTCCTTCCATGCTTTCAAAAACTATTATACAGATTAGAAAATATGTTTACTACAATTTTTTCCTAACTTAAAATTATATAATTTAATTTAAATGAATTGGAAATCTGTTTCTAGAAATAAAACCTCTGCAAAAACTAAATTTAAAAAATAATTATTAATATTTTCTGTAAAGGAACTTAACTAATCAAATCTAGTTCCTCAAATTATCCCATCAAATCAAAATTTTTTGAGGAAAAATATACAGTCGGACCTCTATTTAACGAAGTCGCTAAATCCCGATAATAAAGTCGTTATATGAAAAATTCGTTAAATGGAAAAGTAACTTTTGAAATACTTAAGCAACACAAAACGGGTTTTAACTTCTTAAACACTCGACATAATTAATATGGCACTTAATACACTTTTATCTTGCAAACTATAGTATATATTATTTATTTTATAAATCTTAACCATAAATGAAATCTGCATGGAAAGCAAGAATAGAGTAGAACATTATCCAGTGTTATACACTATCATGCTACATAAATTTTAAACTGAGTTGAGATAGTTGTATGTTGATCTCGATTTCTATTTTACAGTCACAACGAAAAATAGCTTAACTTCACAATGTGCAAAAAAATATTTTAAAATCCGTTTTCTTTGAAAATTATGGAGTTGTTCATTTAAGACTTTACTTTTAACAATATTTTACCGTTAAACGATTTTTGAATTGTAAATATTATTATTAATTCGCTAAGGTAATAATAATTATTATTAAGCTATGTAATGCACGGCAGGAATGACAAAAAAAAAACGTTTTTTTTTCGAAATCGGAAGACATGAATTTAGAAGAATCCCTCAAGAGTTCACTAAGGAATTTTAAGTAAAAATTAGCCATGCTTTAGAAGAAAAGTTAAAAATATATGAAAATCATAACTAAAGTGAATAGACATACTTCTTACTGTAAACACTTTCTTCACCTAGTAAACACTAAATTCATCTTCGCTAATAAATGATAAATTATATCTATAAATGAATAATAAAAGCTATTTTTTCCACCTTGAAACGCATGCTTATCTGGATAATTTGGAATCTTGTTTCATTCCTATGTATCCGAATTGGCATGAGATCCTCAGCTGCCATCAGTAGCGCTTAGTAAATTAACTTGAACAGATTTGAACTCTTGGATACCATGGTTCTTATAAATTTATTTTTCACCTTTACCTTATTTTCCACATTTCTACTGGCAATTTCAGAACTGCTTTGTTTTCACAAATCAAATCTGGAGAGACTTGAGATTGGGGTTTGAAACATATTGACTTTTTCCAACCTTTATAACTTATGAAGCGGTCACAGTGTTTACTTAGTCGAGTAGGAAAATATTGGCTTTCAGAAGCGTTTTCTGAAATCATATTTAGCATTTGCAATTTCTCCTGAAAATTCCATAATGGCTTATTAAAATACAATTGAGATAAGATTTTCTCCCTATTTCTATTGTTATCTAACTTGTTTCTATGTACTACTAAAAATAGAGCAGAGGTAGTCACTTACTCGAAAAGGTTTCAAAATTGGAAATTTCAAGGTGCATTCTTTATTTCAATATCAAATTAAAGAAGGTGACAGAATGTAATGCTGCATTAAAAATTTTAAAAAAGTATTCAAAGAAAGAATTACCGACCAATTTTGAGCTGAAAAATTATAAAATTTATAAACAAAGAAAATTTCTTGATCTTGTTAATTCGAAGATTGAATAAATCGAACATATCACCCCTCGGCAAGAACAGTGTCACAATCCTTAAGTGCAGCATTTGAGTAAAATCAACTTAAAGAAAACTATAAGACTTATTCTGAAATAGCACAAACTTCCTTAAAAATTCAGCTAATTATTTGCAGTGGTAAATTATTTTGTTCTCTATAGTAATGTGGCACTCTTGATGGAGATATATTTTTTATCGTCATTACTTCAAAATTGTTGCTTTTTAGTTTGTGTCAATTTTCTTGCCGAGGTGCCATATGAACAATTAATCTTGAGTTTAAAATTTAAAAAAAAACGTCGACTGCAATTGATCTTAAATTCTGAACTTAATTCAGTTAAAAGGGTTTTATTTTGTTTAAAACTACGTTACTCAATAAGAAAATAGTTCTTTATATTGAAATTTTTTACCGAATAACACATGAGGTCAAAATACAGGGTGTTTATAAATTCCCGAATCCATTTTGATGTTTAATAACTCATAAAATAATAAAGATAGATTAAAATTAATAACATAAATGGTTAGATAGACTGAAAAAGATTCATGACCCTTGTCAATGGATCTTTTTTGGTAAATTCTTCTGCAATTTCTCTGTGGTTGCACTATCGATTTCGTTTCTATGAACTGCCATAAAATCTGTGCTTTCTCTTGTGGTGTATGCATTCTCCTTAATATCTGCTCGTATAAATCATCACATAGAACACACACATCAAAAGTAAACATAACATTGCAATAGTTGCCAAAAACAAAAGAGAGAAAAATGCAATTAATAAGCAGACGATATTGAGAAAAGTACAGATATTTAGACTGGAAATGAAATTATCTGAAATTAACCACACGCGCAGGCGATATTTACAAAAGTAAAAATATTCAAACCTGAATAGGAAAATATATGAGTTATTCCATCAATAAATGCCATAAGTTTGTTTATATCTTCATTATTTTATGAGTTATTTAACATCAAAATGGGTCCGGGAATTTATAAACACCCTGTATAATTCACCTATTTCATGTTCGATTTATATACAAATAAATTAATCTACGAAAACTGTTGTATTTATTGCTTAAATAATTAGTACAATTGTGTCATACATTTGCTACATCATATTGTTGAACAGTTAGTCATTCTGAATTACACAGTCAACAAGTCAATGGTTCTACTTGAGCACGTTATCGGATCTTTCTGTCGTTCCCAAGTAGACAAAAGGTAATGTCAAAAAGCTTCTTATCGAGAGTGTCTTACAGATTAATCAAACAGTTTCGTTAAATTATTCTCACCAAGTGTTTTATGAATATATCAGTTATTTCGAATTATTTCCTTATTATTTTTAAAGGGGCATTCTCGAATATTTAAATCAACTTTTATTTCCCATAATTATGTATACAATTCGGAAAACTTGAAACTTAATGGATACATTTCATTTAGGAATAAAAATTTTGAAAATAACTTAAAAACTTAATTTTATTTCATTAAGGTTAAAAGATTTTTGAAAAGGTTTTGAGTATTGAATATCCGTCAAAATTTTTAAACTTTATAGAATAGCAATCTGTTGTTTTTAAACGCATGGTTTAGAAAATCTATAAAATCATCGACTCGGATGATTATGATGTAATGATGTATTTACAAAGCAAAATTAAATTACATTAAAAGATTTTTTTTGTTTATGTATTAAGCTATTTTCTAAACCTTACTAGAGAATATATTTCACTATGTTTCTCTAAAGAATATATTTCTAGAATATATTCTAGAGAATAAAGAATATATTCTAGAGAATATATTTCTCTATGTTCTTCCCTGTGCCACTATTGATACTATGTGGGTGAAAAAAATTCTGGTAAAATTAATGTACTGCATTGTAATGATATTTCTGGTAAATAAATAAATAAGAAAATAAACACAATTCTGGTTGAAAACGCCGAAATATAGTACTTAAACATTCATTTCGTTATTTTTCTACTCATATGGTATTAGTTTACAGGAAATTCTAGTTTTTAAAAGTATAGCTTTTATTAAACCTCAGTTAGTAAAATATGCAAAAGTGATAAGTGAATTTAACCGAATAAATTTTTTTATGTCAAGATTTAAGGAATCATGATAAAATTACCGAATTTTTACAGTCTTATTAAATTTTACCAGAAATTATGAAATCATATTTTATTGTTAATTTTACCTAACTCATACTTTACCTACTAACCTTTGGTAGAATTTATCGAGATTTTTAGTGTTCTCTTAGAGCTAGAAATACGGTAAATTATACTTTATTCTAGCTTTGACCAATTTTTTTTCTCAGAGAAGGGATATTTTTTTAAAATGTTGATGTATTTTTCGTATTAAATTGTTATAGCACTTGGACTGGTTCAAACTTGTTCACTGGTTAATGCTCAAATATCGGTTCGTTTTTAAAGATATACGTTAAAAAATGCTGTATCACTCTGTATTTCCACACTTTCGTTGAAAAGTAAACAAAAGAAAGCGCATTTTCAGTCCTTTTTTACAGCTATTTTAACTGAATCTTGCTATTTCTTTGAAATTTATCGAGTAATGCTTTTATCAACACTATGTAACTCAATAGCTGTCCCCACGCATCTTTTTTTTCATATTTTGAGATGGTTTTTCATAATTAATTGTTGAGGAACTTGGACAGGTTGTCCTCCGAAGGGACTTATTGGCAAGTCTTATTAAGCTACACATGGTATGCTATTGCTGAAATATTGGATCCTTCTCAATGACTGACATGTTTTAAAAAACGCTGTATTTCCCCACTTTCACCGAAAAGTGAATGAAATAAAATCTGTACAATCCTTTTTTACTAGCCATTTTAATTAAATCATTCCCCATTGTTGAAAATTCATCAAATATTTATTTTTTCAATATGATTCTTAATAGCTGTCACCACGCATATTTAACATTATTTTACTAAAGCTAGTGCAAGCACGCGAACTTTTTTCGAATAGGTTCGTGAAAGTTTAAAAAAAAATTTTTTTTTCATTTCAAAATTTTCATTTTCTCATCATGCATTATGGTAACTTATGAGGATGAGTTAGAAAGAAAAGCGTGTTTCACTTAGATTGTATTATGAACGATTTCAAACATGCCATGGTTTGCTAATACATATTCAAAATCTTCGAAATCTTTACAGGATATGAAATTACTTCTTACTTTCAAATTCGTTAATCATCCGTGATATAGCCAATGTTCTGAGTTGTATACTGGGAAAGTTTCTCGTTAAACAACAAAAAAGATCCAAAGCAAAAAAAAAATTTTTTTTCCTTAAAAATTTAATATAACTATATATTGCATTATTTTACTTATTAAGATTTAGACTGAGGCTAATTTTTTTGTATTGTAAAACCTATCTGCGTTTCAAAATATATTGCCCTTACATTCACCTATGTTTTATTTAATTGGTTGAGAAAGGTGGATCTTTAATTCCATTTCATGTTAAAATGTTTACTTTTAATGTGCTTTTGCTAGGAAGATAATTTTGTAACACTTGCAAATTTAAACATGGACAATTTGTGGAATTGTAGGTCCTTAACATTCGTTTAATTTTAAAGACAATTGTATAAAAAAAATTATGATTTTAATGTATGTTCCTAATATAAAATTCCTCTTTTTTAATATCTGTCTTAAAACACGTCTTTATACTAAAGATTTTAATTTGACATGTATTTTTAGCTATAGATATTTCAAATTAAATGTGTGAGAAAGAAAGTTTTGTCATATATGTGCAACTCAAAATCATGTTATATAAGATGTACAAGAGTGTCCCTGAAATTACTTTTTTACAATAACGGATAATTTATAATAATATTTCAATAATAATAAAAAATTCATTTTAGTTTTGATAGCGAGGAAACATCTAGTTCTATTTGAATCAACGTATATAGAAACCGCTTCAGCCTTTCTAATTACCTTTTGAGAGAGTTAAAAAGAAAACTATTTCCTACATCTCTTACAGTCGAAGGAAAATGCGAAAAAATTATGCATACTGTAGTGCCTAAGCCATAAACATTGTTTAATTAAGATTCTTTATTGTTCACTGTCATGAAAAGCATTCATGAATAAGTTTTAATTAAATTTTTTAAGAAGTCATTAGCAGGACTGAAATCGTTTTTGTGTAAAACGATTCATATAGTTGTTTTTTTCTAAGTATTAAAGTTTAAGAATTTAAAGCTCGATTTTTGTGATGCAGAAATTAAAGCTAGAGTGATGTTCCTAAAACAGATGTGCATTGAAATGTTATAATTTTAAATTTGCAGCTGACATGGAGCCAGAATTCGTCGGGGAACCAACGAATGTAACAGTAACAGAAGGTTCCACTGCTTATCTAACCTGCGTTGTAGAAAATTTAGGATTCTATAGGGTAAGCAGTTAATTTCATTTCATTAAATACTGTTTTTTTTATTCCTTTTGAATGTATTTAATTTTTCGTAAGTTTTAAATTATTTTTAGTTGTTTTAGATACTTGTTTAATTTAGATCTGGGTTGCTTATCTAAAATTGTCTCTAACAGCATGAAGTAAAACTATCACATAACTTTAAAACCATCTTTTCGTGAAAAAATTGCATATAATTTGATAAAAAAGCGAAGTACTTTAAATTAAATATTAAAAAGAAATCCATTCTTTCAAAAACCGTGTAGAAAATCTAAAATCGGGAGGAAAACTCTTTTTCATTGTTTCTTTTTCTAAATGCTTATGTACGCATGCCTTATACTAAAAGTTTTTATTAAGAAACAGTTTTTATGTAGTTTATTCAAATGTCCAATTTGTTCAAATGAATAATTTCTTACGAAACACAGACACATTTTAAACTGCGGTATCTTTAAAATTGGAAATTTAGCGCTACATAAAATTCCAAATATCAACGAATAAAATATGAAATGATTAAACTGCTTTTCACGATCACACTTCTTTAAACATTCCCCTCTCAGAAAATACCAAGCATTTGAACGTTAAGTAGTCATATGTATTTATCATTCAATCAATATGTATTTTTTATTGTAACTTGTATGGTAATCCAGATAAAAAAAAATATGTGTCATTGCTTGTTATTCCCGAAACTGATGATTTTTTATTTCTAATCAGATTTTATGAATGATAATCAAATAAGCCGGTAATATAAAAACAGATTTATTAAATAAGGGAAATGACATTTTTCTTTAATCGTCGACACAGAAATTTATTAAAAAAAGAATGAAAACAAAAAATCTTTATATTTTTCTTTAATCCTCGACTCAGAAATTTATTTAAAAAAAGGTGAAGAGAAAAAAATCTTCCTATTCTCTTCATTGGCATTGTCACCTAGGCATTGCATGTCATGTCTAAAATACAGAATAATTTTCGTATTTCATACTTTGTTCAAACATACCATCACTTTTTAAATTACCGATAACATATATATTATTTATAAAAATTAAAAGTTCGCAAAAAATTATACAAAAAATATACATATTAAGATTCAAAAAAGTAATCTATAGGAATTCTTTAAAACTAAATATGACTTAGTGTTTGTAAATAAAAAAATATTGCTAAGAAGTGTTATTTTAAAATAGAATAAACGGAAACAAAATATGGGTTCCTTGTTTGATATTCCCAACACGGATGTTTTTTATATTTCCAATCGAATATTATTGATTATAATCAAATAGGCCAGTAATGTAAAAAAACTTAATGAGGAAAATTGAATTTTTCTTTAAGTATCTACTCAAAAATTTATTTAAAAATATAAAATCTAAAAAAAAATTCTTTCTCCTCTCCTTTTTCTCTGCAATTATCATATATTATATTTTTTAAGGTATATGTCTTTGTAGAAAATACTAAGGCATTATGTGCATCGCCTAAAATATAATTTTTTTTTTTACTTCATTCTTTGTCCAATAATACCGGCACTAAATTGTCGGTAATATAAATTATCGTCAATAACAAATTTTAAATTGTCGGCAACATATATATTAGCGATAATAAGATAATGATAAAATGTGTGCTTCTTTTCATAATTCATGAAATATACTACTTAAGATATAAAAAGTTGTCTATGAACATTCAGTAAAACTGAAGTATGACTAATGGTTATTGAATAAATGAATATTATTAAGCCATTAAAATATAATAACTTATTAAATTTTATTAAAATAGAATTATTAGAGTTAAAATAGAATTATTAAAAATATATTAAGATAGAATAACTAAATAAAATAGAATTTTCGTCACTCCATTTTTTATTTTACCTTTAATTAAATTCAATCAATATATATAACAAAATTTAATTAACATGAAGAACATGACAAAATGGATTAATTTTTTTTCTAATTAAATAACTTGACAGCGCGCAGATCAGCGAAGTTTTTTCTCGTGAGAAAGGTGGCTTGGTATATTGCAAACTTTAAAATAAATTTCTTAAGCATAATAAAAAAACATACAAAACTTCCTGGGATAACAATTAGTAAGTACATTGCATCAAAACTATTAATAATTGCATGTAAGCTAGCTAACATAAGACTTAATTATTCATATGATATACAAATTATATTTTACAAGAAACATAACGATTAATTTAAACAACTAAATTGAATTAACAGAAATAATAATTTCATATTAAACAATAATTAAATACTAAGAATTATGAATTTGTAACAATTTAATCAACGGTTTTAATATTTTGGACATTGGGAGCATCAGAAAAAGGCATGAACAAATACATTAATATCTAAGAAAATAAAGGATAAATAAACTATATAAAATCAGCGTATCATTTTGCCTGCTCATCTTTTTGCATTTTATGAATATAATGCACAAACAGCAGATGTAAAAAACACATAAAATGATATACATAAAATAGCATATAAATAAAGTATATAATAAAACATGCGAACGATATGCGTAAAAAATGGCTAAGAATATATAAAAAGAAAACTATTTCCTACATCTATTTACAAAAGTAAAAATATTCNCATCTTTTTGCATTTTATGAATATAATGCACAAACAGCAGATGTAAAAAACACATAAAATGATATAAAATGATATACATAAAATAGCTTATAAATAAAGTATATAATAAGACATGCGAACGATATGCGTAAAAAATGGCTAAGAATATATTTGAAGAAGCACATGAATAAAATATTTTAAAAAATGATGCGTAAAATATTTAAATATTTCACATGATTAAGACATAGAAAACAACATATAAACATTCGTTGAAACTGAAGTATGATTTATAGTTAGTAAATAAAACTTTTTTTTTTATCTTCTAAGATATTAGTTAAAATGAAATACAATTTTTCGCCTTTCAGATTTTTTACTTTGATATTAGAAAAGAATTAAATGCCAGAAATGATGAATGATGCTTTTCTCATTGATTTTCTAAGTTAAAGACAAATGCGTGCAATTTCTGTGATGAGTTCTATAGTTTGGCGTATTGGAAAATTTAATTAGCTTTGAGATAAATTATTCCGCAAGGCCGGTTTCCTTATTTTGTCTTATAAATAAAACAATGAGAAAAGTCACTATGTTAGCTATGTTTCTGAGTAGAAATTAATAGCAATTTATTTATTCATCAATTCACTGAATGCTTTAATATTGTTTGCTTGCATATTTGTTGATAACTTTTCTGAGCCATTATTGATTTTATGCGTTTACTTAGATGTAATAACCAATTATTGCTTTCATTTAGTAGACAATTATTTTAAAACTGAAGCTTTTGTTTCAGTTTTAGATAATGAATTTATTTGCTTTATGAATATTAAGATCTTAGTTAGCAAACTAAATTACTTTACCTTTTAATTATGTTTCTTACTCATTTTTTTTAGATTGTTTATGTTTTGTCCTTAAGCGTTAATTCGATAAATGAGTAAAACTAGCATGCTTGCATTGTTAAAAGCAAATAACGCTGACTAAAATGATATTTTTAATCTATAAATTGTTTCTTTTTTATAATTATTTAGGAAATCTGACTGAAAAATGACACATATAATTACATAAGATGTTCCGCATTGTACGTTAATTAACAACATAAGATACTAAATAAAATGTGATATTTTTAAATGTACAAGGTTTTTTCATTGCACATTATTTGACAATAACTTATAATAAGCAAAATATGATACATTTCAACAATACAAAGTATAATTTTGCAAATAGTTAATAACAAATAATAATAACTAAAATATTATGCTCTTGATTGTGCAAATTATTTAAACTATACAATACATAAGAACAAATTAAATTAATAGAAATAAGGCATTTTTATTTTATAAAATTTTGACATTTTTGTAATTTAACAAAAAAGAACAATATATCATATTTTAAATGTAAAAAAATTCTGACAATAAATACGTTTAGCAATATTTATAATAAACGTGACTAAAATATACAAGAAGATTTTGTTTTTTGCGTTTCAATTAATTACAGACAAAATATGGTTGCTTGCCAGTAAAGTAGCTATAGGCAGCTGAAAAAGAATTGACTAAAGTTTTTTTCTTATTTCATAAAATAAATCCAAATTTAGTTTCCATATACTTCTCAGTTAACGTAGCAGCCTGGCGCTTGCCATGGCTATTTCAAGTAGATTTTACAAGGCATACTTTCGACCTTCAACTGCTCTTCAGTTTTTGTCAACAGTACTAATCGATTATTTTCCAAGCTCTTTAACCATCAAATTTTGTCTGCCTTTTCTTCGAATGCCTGCTGGTCTGGTACTGAATATTTTTTAGTGTTGTGATTTTTATGCATCCTGATGATGAGTCCTGCTTATTTGAGCCTTTTTAGTTAAAGGAATTAATGATATATAGCTCTTTATATGAGTAAATTGGATCTTATGGATCGTATTATTACTATATATTTCTTTTGTATATCACTGAATATACATTATAAGATCTTTCTTGCAAACGCACCAAACGTATCATCATTGGCAGCATAGTCTAAATCTCCCATAGATATACTAATCCATTTGAGACTTTGAATTATCGATTTGATTATCATACTCAAAATTTAATTTTCAACTTCTGAAAAATATTAAATATACCAAGATTTTTTTTCTAAATTTAAACAAATAAAGTTGCAATTATCTTACAGTATGAAAAAAATGTGTTATATTCCCAATTAAAAGAATAATGAATCTTATTTTGTTTTTCCTAGAATTAAAAATTTCTGAGTTCTTTTTCCACTATGTGATCTTCATGATATATTTCTATGACTCTAAAATAATATTTTAATAAATGACTAAACAAGCAATTTTCATAAAATTCGGAATATAGATATTGTTACAAAATTTACAAAATTAGTTGCAAATTAGTAATAATAAATAAAAATTCTTAAACTAAATCGAAATAAATAATACTTTATAATAAGTATAATAGTTTTAATAAAAATATTAATTATTAAATTAGGTATACTTTGATTATATGTGTGTAGATAAAATGCTTGAATATAATAAAAGATAAATACATTTTAAATACTTTATCAAAGAGGAGCATATAAGTGAACAATATTTTTTTACACCTGGTGTTTTGAAATTTGCGTTTCTTAAAATGGTTGAAATCGTTTAGGAATTTATTTTAGTAGTTACAAATAAGTAAACACGTTATATAGCTATGAAAGTCTTTTGGTTGAGATTTATATAATAATAATTTTGCAAACATATAAAGATCCATGTTTGAATTTACATGGAAATACAATAAATTCAAATTCATATGAATAATAAAACAATTTCGTTTACAAATTTAAAATAAATTATTCATGCTATTGACTCAAAAGATTTGACTATATTTGAAGTTTTAATAAAACATGAAGAACATTTGTACAGAAAAACTGCTTTATAAAGTAAATGTGTCTATAAAAAAAAAGAAGCTGCGTAATAATTTTTTAACGAAACTAAGAAGCTATCTACTCCGTGCATTTGTTTCTTCGTTACATATTTTTTATTTGTTTTAAATTTTTATTGCTATAATGCACAATATATTTCAGAGAGATAGTTAATTCGAAAAATGCAAGATGAGATTTTTTAAGTACAAAGTGGTAGAATGAGATTAAAAAAATATTTTCATTTAAAATACCTGCTCATTTTTCGAAACATCAGATTTATATACTAAAAAACAACATTTGAATGGTATCTCAAAAATTAATTATGAAATATATTAAAAAGAAAATTTAGGTATATTAGGTATATAAATCTTGATTATAAGAAAATTTAGGATAAAAAGACACGTGAGAGCTGAAAAAAATTACAAAAGAGGAAACACTTATAATTTAATTAGTTAAGTAAGAAAAACTTTACATAAAACGAGTATAAATTTTTTTAAAAAAAGCGATTAAATGAAAACAATAAATTTAATATAGTTTACTTAGTATGCTTAAGTAATGCAAGTAAAAAAAATTTTGTGATAGTGAAAATATAATTTGTATATAACACTTAAATATGTATGGAAAAACAAAAAAGAAACTAATTATAATTTCTATAAAGCTTAGAAAATATTTTAAATTACAAATAACATAACTTACTACAGTGCATTTACCAGGTTTATATAAAATTAAAATGCCAGATATAAATCGGAGTGTTTTACAGCTACCCGCAAAAATGAAAAATGACGTAGGGGAGTGCCGGGTACCCCCGCCCACTGTCAATTTCATATGTAGAGAATATTTTTTCAAGTCAATGAGCCATCGGACATTAATTGTTATATTAAAAAAAGATTATTTTCAAAGTTTCAAGTATTTATGCTGCTGGTAACATGGCAAACAATAGTTTCGAAAATGTGTTGAATACAGTAGTCAATTTTTTTAAATTTCAATTTTTTTAAGTTAAACTATTCCTTTTTTGGTTTATTCTTCTCGCATTATTTAATTAGATGATAAAACAATAGAAACATGCAAAAATATTGATTATTACTCAATATTATACACAAATATAAGCAATACTCCTTAATATCGACTCTCCCCTATACCATTGGAATTGACAAAAAAAAAAAATTGAATACCAGAAATTAGTATAAAACTAAACCGAACTATCTTCCAAACTATAATAACTTGAAAAAATATCTCAACTGAAACTAAATGAAATGTAATGGAAATTCTATAAGTAAATAAAAACTACAGCACGAATCTTTAAGGATTAAGAAGTAAATAAGCAGTGATGTTTGATATATTTCTTGTTAATTTATGCCTTGTTTGTTTTCTCAATTCAGGAAAAAAATACGCAAGAGCTTTAACTAATAAAAATAGGATAAGGGATTTAATTTTCCGATAGAATTCAATTAATCCCCCAGTAACAAAATAAATATTTGTAATGGAAGGAAAACTGATAATTGAGACTTTACTGTATTGGTGTAACAATCTCTTTCCTCTAATAATAAGTAGTTAAATAAAAGTATTACTGTTAGCGCAGATAATTCAGGGTCGATCAGTGATTGTATCCAGTTGGTTACATAGAAATTAGAAGAGTATGTGCGTGTGATAATGGAAAGCGTAGGAAATATTGAAGCCTTTTCTCGTTTTCTATTTTATTCCTTATTGTTCCTTTTTATTCTAGTCATGGGGGGATTTCACTGTTGAGTTCGGCTCATAAAAAATAAAAGTAATTTACAGATTTGACCGAAAATATTTAGTTAATATATGTAGCTATACCTCAAATACTTTTATCTTCCATTTTAGCATCCAAATGCGAATGCATAAAAATAATTGTATTCATATTCATATCAAGGCACATGTAAAACTATAATCTCTTACTGGACTGTCTTATGGCGACTGTAATATTTAGTTAATTTTAAGTTATAAGAACACAATTAACGTTAGAATTTAATATCACTTTTAAGAAATGTCACACACGTTTACTACATAATTTTTTTTGTTTCCTTATTTTATTTATTTACTCAAATGAGAAGGATAATATTTGAATTGAGATCCTTATGCCAAGTGATAGAAATAAATAAGAGTACAGTTAATCATTTAAAACTTGCAGTCGCATTCTTTTAAGAAAATTCTATTACAAAATACTTGAAAACGTGATTGTTTTTTTGTCTAAAGCATAAGGAGTTTAATGTTTCCGATGTTCATCTAATTGCATTTTAAACGTGTGAAATTTTTTCCTCAGGTGGCATGGATAAGGGTCGAAAGCCAGACTATACTTAGCATTCACACCCACGTGATCACAAGAAACTATAGAATTTCTCTGGATCATAAGAACCGTCAGAATTGGAATCTGGCAATAACAAGCGTAGAAGAGTCTGATAGAGGACAGTATATGTGCCAGATAAATACGGTGCCCATGATGAAGAGAGTAACTTATCTTGAAGTTCTAGGTATTAAATCTTCATATTTTTATTTTTATATTCAGTGAATCCAAAAGCCACATTAACAAAATTTTGCTCACAAAAACGTCAGCAAATTATCAGGCAGGTAAACCATGCAATATCATGCGAATAGGGCATGAAGAACCTCACAGATGTGCAGAGAATTATGACAAATAGCTGAGAGAAATTTTTGCAAGGACAAACTATTAAGGGAAATATAATTCAAAAAGTCTTACGGAGAATAAAGCATTACACGTGTAAAATTTTGTATTTAAAAAGTGCTTCAAAGAAAATATGTGAGATTTTGCTCCTTCGCAACATGAGGCTTCTGCAACAACTTGTTCTTAGGATATTTTGTCCATGAGAGAATTTTAACAAATAATTATAATTACTTCAAACTTTTATTACAGTAATTTATTTCTTATCATATTTATAAATCATTTCAAATGCAGTAAGAGTGATAGATGAAAGTTTACCTCTGGCTTAAGCTATTAGAATCATCAAATAGGCACGTGATCATCTTGCTTATCTTCGTCCAGTAGGTTCAAGCAATTTCGTAAGTCGTGTTGCAGTTTCTTTACTCTGAATTCATAATCAGCGATTCTAAAAACAAGTAGGTAACCATATTTATGTCAAATAGATTTTGTTTACCAGTATCTGCTATACTGCCGCAATTAGGCTCTTTTTGCCGAGAACTCAAGGACAGTTAAGGCTATGTACAGTGCGCAAAGGAATAAACGGACCACCTTGAATAGTTCTGATTAAACGATCGGATCTTCATGTTTTCGGATTCAAACTTAATGACTCAAGGGCGTGACTTCAAATATGCTAATTAATAAATGCTGATCTGACACAAAAACGTACTTTCTCCATATAAACATACTTTTTTTCAACGGATTTAGATTTCTGACCCCAAAAATATAGGGGGTAGCCGCAATCTAGGAAATATGGTTCCAATAGTTTGATCAAGAGAACGCTGCAAAGTTTTGTCCCAATAATTTTAATTCTACTTTTTGCATATTTCGCTATATCTCGCGAATTTTTTAAGCGAATCAAAAACAGTTTTGCACGCAATTATAAAATTCGTTTATCCACAGATAATGCAAATCAAAAAAAACTTTTAGTAAATATTTATTATTCATTATTTTTTTTAATAATGGTCGAAACAATTTTGAATTGTAAGATAAATATTTCTTTGTATCAATTTGAAATATGTAATTTTACTTATCAAAATACAGTATTTGAGTGAAATCAGTCAACTAAATCTTGAGAAATCGAATCTTTTTTTATTCCATGAACACCTGGAGAGTGACATTTCGGTCGTACAGGCATCAGAATGGCAGATATGTAGGCCACTTTCTCAGGGCACCATATTAGATGGGCCAACGTTGCTCCCACAGTAAGAACAGTTAGTACAGAGAATGAAAGAGCATACATGGCTTGCCCAGGATTCAAACCCAAAAACCTTTCTGGTGCAAAGCCAGTTTCCTGATCCCTACACAGGTTGATCAGCAAAAGTCGAGTCTTAAATATTTGACATTTTTAAACCCTTTAAGCTATTAAGATTGAGTCCTTGAAGGGGAAAATCTGATCATTAGATCAAAAGTTATTCAGGGTGTCAAAAATTTTTTTGGTCCTCTGTACATCGGCTGGACTCTGTACATTAGACTCTGTTTTCCGAAATCTCTGTGACAGTTTTGACTATGCATCCTCCATTAGGCTCTTTTACAGATATCTCTGTGACAGTTAGGGTTATACCATATTTCCATCACTTGGCTCCTTTTATCAAAATATTTGTGACAGTTTGGGATATGTATTCGCCATTAGGATCCTCTTTCCGAAATATCTGCTTCAAATTATTTAAATCACGAGATTAAATGGGTATGTAATAGACGTCTGAAATTTCCTAAAGCATCTTTCTATGTTTGGTTAGAAATAATATTGTATGAAATGAATCTGTTATTATGATTGATTTGTCGAAAAGAAAGTTTTTGCCAACACAAGAAAACGACTGCATTTAAGCTAACCTGCGTCGTCGATATGATAACTTCCGTTAAAAACTTTTCTTCATACTTCTGAAAGGAAGCGAAATTTTTGTCCACTTAAACACTAGAAATAAAATACCGACAAGAATAGAAATATAATACCGATACTTATGAATATCTTTATTTTCAATTTTAATGAAAAATGAGAACCATCTGCGTAAATGAGCTTATCTTTTAATCTTGCAGAAATCGATGATAAGACTTACTTATGCTTAATGTTTTATTCAGTTATATTTTATTCTTTTTAAATAATTGATTGTTATATTCATTTTTTTCATAAAAATGATAATGAATAGATTTTTAGAAATAGCTTTGTTTGAAATAAAGAGGATAAGCCTAAATGAATATTAGCTAAATGAAACATGATATCTTATACAAATGCGAAACTCTACTGACGTGAATTATCGCATAACGTAAGTTTGATATCAACATGAATCCCTACACGGTTTGAACAATAATTAATTACCTTCTTTTAATTGACTATTAGAAAGAGTTTCTCAAATAAGCATAATTTTATGTCTTAAAACTAATCACATTTTTAGAAAATATTTCCTTTCGACAGGAAAACACAATTTCTTTCAAAGAATATTTTATAATCATTCATTCGAAGGTAAAATAGAGTACAATTATTTTTTTATATCAATATAATTTGAATTTCTTCGAGAGTGGAATTAGGGATTTATGTCTCTTAAAACACTAGGCACTAATCCCATGAAATTAGAATACTATTCCTCTAATTTGCGAAGCACAATAAGGACTATTTATGTATTCACAACCATAATTAGCAGAGCAAAGGCATTTATTAATATGTCCGAGATTAAGAACTTGCATTTGCTGTAAAAGAATGTATTTAAAAATATTCTTTAGAACATGTTTCTGGAATTCTTTTCCGGAAAAGTAATCCTCTGTTCTCTTTATTTAACAGCAATTCTTATCGTCTGCCGTTCCCCATTTAATTGCTTTGGTATGTTTGTCTTTACTGAGCACAGAAAGACAGGAATCCGAAAACATAGCCCCTAGAAAACAATTCTCCAGCGAGGGAGTGCCACAGTTCAAACACCAATAAACAGCGAAATTCTCAGAGCTATACACGAATGAAATCGAAGCAATGCATCAACGTCGAATGTTCTAGAACTGCTCACTAGAGATTGGAAAATAAATCGCATGACCGTTTTAAGTTGTTTTACTAGCGAATGAGCGCGTATCTAAACATCTGTTGAAAGTATTTGAAGTAGCTATTTCCTCTGCGGATATAAAAGATGTTTGTTTGTTTGTTGTTGCAAAAACAAAACTCGGTTCTTAGCGCAGTTGGTCTATTTTTATTCCGGAAATGCGAGCAGATGTTTTCTCATACTCTTTATTTGCAACGCTTATTGCTAAACATAAAAGATTGTATTTAAAAAAAATGATTGGTGCTTTTTATGTTTATTATTTGTTTTTCTTTCTAAAGTGTTGATAGATGAAAAACCATCCACTACTTTCGGGTGATATTGTATTATTTATAATACCTGAATGTTGAATATAAACAAGAATTTTAAGTTTGTTGATAAAACAACGAACCATGCATACAAAAACGGTTTTTGATAGATAAAAGCAAAATAAAGCATTTTAAGTACGATAAAAATGCAATTTGAATTTTATGACGTATAAAATCCTGTTTCTGTTTATATCGCGAAAAAAATGAAAGATTGGACACTTTTTGCTTTAGAGTAAAAAATTGTAAAAAGCTGTTGAAAATTATATAGTTAAAGTATTTGCAGAGTTTATTATTTTGCGCATAGCCATAGACTATAATACATGCTGTGAATTTAAATGTATGTCGAGGACGCTTAAGCAATCTCCTAAGAAAAGACGTAAAGTGAATGCTATTAAACAAGTGTATAAATTCTCTGAAGCAATAATCATGCATTAATATACGCCTTCTAGTAAATAAATATTGTAAGAATTGACGTCTCTATCTCATAATTAGTACAAGATATATGAAAACATAAATTATTTAAGTAAAAACTTAATATCAATTTAATAAACCAAGTAATTCACGAGAATGAATTAGTAAAATACATACGATCTGTTTTAAAGATTTTTTTTCAAAACTTGGAGGAAAAAAAATTTAAAGTATTCTTTTCATCCTTAGATATTTTTTTCGATTTTCACATTAAAAGTGTCGCGTTGTTTACAGTATCGGAACATCTGTCTATTTAAGGAAAGAGTCTGGATCTGTCGGCTGCTATGGAAAGAGGAAAAGTTTTTATTTTAAAGATTAAGACTATTTCTTTTATTAGGGTCGCAACTCTGTCCTAAATATGGAACACACTTGCCTACTTGAAAAAAGTTTTGCCTTGACGATATTAACCACCAGTGCACTAAGTAACTGGCAAGAGACAGAAAATACAATTTTCTTCGATCATGTTTTCTTTTTTTTTTTTTTTTTTTTTTATNTTTTTTTTTTTTTTTTTTTTTCGATTTCAGTAACATTGCAGTTTTGATCAAAATGCTTAAAGTAAATGAATACATTACTTTGAAAGCCATGTGTTTTTCGCATTACTGACTGCTATTCTCAACCACAATTAATACCCTTAGCTCTAACTCTATGCAGTTGTTTCTTCACCTGATTAGATTTTCAGATTTGTTTCTCTTCCTGAAGTATCTTAGTCTAAGATGACTTTCCGCTTCTATTCTTCATTAAGATTTTTTCTTAAAAATATAGTGCATATTATGAATAAAAATTATGATGAACTTAATATTAATAATCTGGCAATATGATGGCTTATCTGGCTAAACTGATCCATACTGAGTTTTTTTTCTTTGGCATCCATTTAATTTTAATTTTCTTTCTATATAAATTGAGCTATAGTTGTTGTTGTTGTCGTCGTCCATTAGGTGTGATTGTTCTTAATTTCCAGTGGCACACTCTATGGCCAAGAATTCTGAGACACCCATACGCCACACCCGTTAATCGGGTGGACACATTCATACATCCATTCCTTCATCCACATACCGTAATTTTGACTTGAACCAGAGAACGATCAATCTCCAATTCTGTACTCGCAGAGGTATAATTTGTTATGGGAACAAAGGAGAGCTTTGTGACCAGACAGATTTAACACGCACCAGTCAACATTTTCTAATCAGGGAGTCTTCGGGCAACTGGATTCGAACTCCATCTCTCACGAAGGTGAGTCCAGTGCCCTGTCAACCGGGCTATCCCGGTCAAGCTATAGTATTAATCCAATATCCGAAATAATATATTTTATACAAATAATATTATCTGTATTGGAAATATTTTATTATTAAGTTTTTCAAAATCTAATCATTTCGAAAACAAACTTTACGGAACAAAATACTTGATTTTTTTTTAAACAAAAAAATATTAATGGAATTTCATGTAAAAAATTTTATTTTCATAATATGCCTTATATTTTCTTGTTTGATAACCCTATTTCTCTAAAAATAATTAACTATTTTTAAGAAAAATGGGTGACAAACTTGTTCAAAGAAACAATAACGTAAGACCTCTTGGAATGAAAAATTAAAATTCCTTTCTGTGTAGTTCTATTATAATGGAAATAGAGTTATGAAAATTTTCACATTCAATGTATATCACTATAATTGAATTTCCACATATTAATATAATTAGTTTTTATCTATTTTTTTTTATTTTTTTTTGAAAATATAGATGCTCTTGATTATTAGAACTTATGAATTGAACTGAAAAACAATCATCGTTTGTCTCTTACAGAGTCATAATTTAAAATTTAACAACATTAGTGACATTTTTCCCTTTTAAACTGGCAAAATTATTCTTTTTCATATCAACCGATTTGTTTTATTTGTTTTTCGCTGTATAAAAAGTCCTAAGTACCGCTCCTGCTATTTTTGGAGTTTAACATTATGTCACACTCTATTTTGCTGCGCAAAAATTATAACACTAAGAAACGTGAAATTAAGATGGAATGTAAAAAGTATGCTAGAATTTACATAAAATAAGAAATATACATCCCAATAAATAGTTCAAGATCTATTAAACTTGCAGTTAAAAATACCATTTAGACAGCTCTATAATCCACCGAAAAGCAACCACAGAGTTAAAAGGTGACATACTTCAAAATGCCATATTTATTTATAAACTTAACAGGAATCAGCGTCCTACTGAAAAACGTCAAAGTTTTTTTTAGGGATCCCAGGAGCAGGAATTAGAGAGACTCAGAAAACATTAGTTTCCTGCTAATTCTACAGTACATGCATAAAAACTTTTTTATGAATTACAGGACTGCTAAAGGAGTGAAAATGAGGTTGGTGTTAGGGCTAACGTTAGATAAATGCTAAGCAAAATTTCTATGACTTCCTAGAGGATATCACTGCTGCCCATGCGGGTGTTAAGGGTGGGTCTCGGTTGCGAGAAACATTATAACAATGCACTGTGTATTAATATTAGGTAACTATCACTACCTAGTTACAAATTTTGGAGAATCCATTATCTCCTAATCATTAATTACCTTTGAATTAACGTTTTGCCGAATAACAGTATGCATATTTATGTTTAGCATTCCTACTTATGATAATTTTCCACGACTTATGTTAGGCTGCATAATTGTTTCTATCACGCTTTACTTCTGTATTTAAACTATGAGTTTAGCGAGATTTAAACAAATTTAATTTTTTCTAGTGGTTTCGTCTGCATCTATTCTTTTAAAATATTTTGCAAAAATACAAATTTTATGACCACGTACATTTTAATCTACAAAAGCGGTTTAAATAAAATAAAAATCACATTTTCGATATTCTTCCCGCTCCACATAGCTCCAGAAAGAGGTGAATGCTTACAAACAACCACTTTAAAATTCGCAAATTGCTGTAGAAAAAAACTAACATGATAGAAATTAATGCCCGTCTATCATGTATTTTTTTGGAATTTTTTCCATGTTTTCTCTACATTTTAACCTTATATATATATATATATATATATATATAAGATTTTTGCACATAAGAATTCTTTCCTTGATTAAACGGTTTCAAAAACTATTACTNAAATAAATGTATGGTATACATATATATATATATATATATATATATATATATAAACCCTTTCCTTTTGATAACACTGGAATAAGAGCACATTTGAAACAAAAAGGAAATTAAGTCTCTTTTTTGACATTGTCTGTAATCTAAAAATCATCAGCTATCAAGTTTCTCACGAAAGTTGAGATAAAAACAAAAGCCCTATCCTCTCTATGAAAGCATTTCCTGCGACCATTTCGATTTCCGCCACTTATTAAGAAACAGAGTAAGCGATTCGTCTCACGATTGTTTGTATTTTTCTTCCCTCCTCTTGCTGTCTTGTGTCCCTAAAACTCGTTTAGGGACGGATTAGAAGTTGGACAAGTCTCATTTTCAGACGGAAATGAGTTGAAGCTGGATGTAATGAAGGCAAGAGCGTCTGGCGAATCAGAAAACGAAATACAGTTTCAATGAATTTCGGTGCTGTATCTAGAGTGGAACATTTAACCAGGTCTTGCTTGATACCCATGCACCTGATACCACTAACTTTGCTGTTTTGTTTTTTTTTATCTCGTTAATGGGGTTATTTTTATCTTAATCCGAAAAGAAAAACATCGGCAGTAAAAGTATTTCCGTAAAAACTTAGAGCTTCTTTCTTACAACTTTGATATATCAAGGATGCTTCAACATAAATAAACGCATTGCTTTATGTGACTAATACTTACTGTTTTTATTATGTATTGAAAAATAAAATAAACAAGATACATAAATCATTAAGTAAAGCTATTGGATCAATGCACCGAATTTTTTATTTATATCCAGTAATTTTCTTACAATATTTTTATGTAAGATTATTTAATGCGTACGACCTTCTTTTTGAATAAAACTGAGTAAATGAAAAAGAAATAAACTTGGTCTTAAGCTAACTTTTAGATACATCTGAATATTTTTTAGCCATTTATCAGATAAACAAATCACTAAAAAATCACTTCATTACAAAAATATATATTTGAGCTGTCTTGTATAGTAAAATTTTTGTTTTTTAAACCTATTTTTAGGACTTTCAGGTCTCCAATTTTTGATAACTCTTTTTTGATAAACTAATTTGCTTCAGGAATAGAACTTAGCAATTTATTAAAATTATCAGAAATCGAATGTGTAATTTAAAGAGAATGGATTCTTTAACCATTGTAATTTGCGTGGGTGGGTATTGGAAGGAATTTTATTTGACTTTTTACTAAAAATATATGAATCAATTGAAAATGCATTAGGATTTCTGTCAACTAAAAGGTAATTTATTTGTCACCAGAAATTTAAGGGTAGTCGGTAAGGTATGTATCAATAATGCTAAAATGGACTTTTTTCGATGAACATTTTTCTAAGAAATGACTTACGATATCACTTTTTTGGATATTTGAGTTTAGATCAGTTGTATGCGATGATCATATTGTAGCGTTAGCTGGAATACTTTTTGAATTATGAAAGTTTATTGATGAAACTTTTTTTAAAAAAAA
The DNA here is from genome assembly GCF_043381705.1 of Parasteatoda tepidariorum. Lineage (NCBI taxonomy): Eukaryota > Metazoa > Arthropoda > Arachnida > Araneae > Theridiidae > Parasteatoda > Parasteatoda tepidariorum. Next base: position 32,394,988 of record NC_092206.1, on the reverse strand, counting down.
TTAAAAGTTCACAGTTAGTAATTTTTTTTTAAAAAATCTGTCAAAGATATATGTATTAACAGTTATCACAGTGTAAACATGTACATGTAAATATTCAGTGAAAAAAAAACTGACATAATATCTTATTTAGATGCTGACAAAAAGTACATAAAAAAGGTCGGTTTTAGCATTATTAGTATATGCCCTAACGTCTCCCCTTAAAAACAAGTTTTAACTATATCCTGGATTCAAATAATCGAAAATGTTTCTTCCGTAATCTTTACTTTTAGAGATACATTATAGATGAAATAAAAAGAAATTGCAAAATTTTCAATGCGTGCTAACTTTTATTTCAAAAATGATTTTGGTTAAATTTTGAAAATTCATTTCAATAAACAAAAATAGTTTTCCTTATCATTTAAATTTTATATATTTTTTCTTTTATGTTTTATAGTTCTTATTTTGTAGAATCTATTTTTATAAGTTTGTTGACAATTGAAGGGCTGTAAAGAAACTAAAATAAAAAATTATAGAGGGAAAAAAAAATGTTTTATTAATGGAAATCAGCAAACTTAAATAGTTGTTAAAATCTTCAAAAGCAGAATATTTCGCAATTAAGCTTCGCTGAATTTTTTAAAGTTGATCTGATCGAAGAAAAAAAAATCCCCAAACTTTTTAATTTTGTGAATTGAATGCGTAGTCAAAAACAATTTGAAGACACACTCAATAAATTCAGTTTGTTTGTGCTGATTGTAATATTAAAAAAATAAATAAAATTAAATAAGTATAAAAATTGTGTACTTCTGAATTACGCTACTAATTTCATTACGATGCGTCTTCAATAATGATAACAGACTTAATAGCATTGAAACATCTGCATGTTACGGATCAGTTGATACTGATAACTGATTTATAAAATTTTTGTTATTTCTTACACATGATGTTTAGCATGGAGTTCATTTTCGGTTGTAGCAATATCGGTTTTGTTTTTACGTTGCAATTCGTTCTTTGTTTTTTAAACATGTCTTCTGGCTTAAACTTCACTTTCGTATCCGACTTTAAGAATAATATAAGTGAAATTTTTAAGTTATTTCTTAAAAGTGTTATGTGACAGAAAATCACTTTAAAATCTAGCTGTAGCATTTTATAGATAAACAAATAAATTTAAATGGTTGTTTATAATAATAAACAACTAAGTCAACGCGTTCTATTGCGATCTTTGCTTAAAATTCTTATTTTTTCTAAAAAATATATTCCATGTATATCAACCTAAGTTAAATTCATTGGAATTGATTTTTATTTACTTAAGAATTCATGGTGATTATTTTTCCTGCTCATTGCAACGTGAATTATTTATTCTAAAGTTTCATTTATCTCTGAGCAGGAACTAGAATATCTGAGTAATAAATATGAAATCCCCGATCGCGAAAGACTGATTCATTTATTTGTAGTTGTTTTAAAGAACGTAACAGAGTAGAAGAGAACAGAATATATGTATCTCAAACAATGTCATAACTTTCTCGATCATTTTACTTTTTATTTCCAGTTTTTATTAGAAAGATACGATCTTCCAAATCTGAATTGCATCGTTAAAGCTGTGTAAATTACAGTTTCAGTTTTATGATGTTTCATAACTTACATTTTACTTCTTCTTTATGAAAAGAATGAATTCTATTTCCGCTCTAATACTTCTATAATTTTTCACAGGCATTCTAACATTTTATGAGATGTTAAATCGCTTCTGTTATGGATTCTGTTTCATATTTGAATAGGGTGGAAAATATAGGTTTATAACTTTTCGGCTTGGACTATTGCTTCTAAATTTGTTTCGGTGCTTTATTAAAATTTGGAGCAAGTTATGGCATTTTGTAAACATATAAAAGTTGGTAATATAGTATGTTTTATTTTATTCATACTAATATTTAAATCCTTTTCTTGTATCTTTAAGCTTGAAGTCAATCTAGTTTCAAATAATAGGGTATTAAGTAGTTTAGGAAATGAAGGCGGCTTTTGAATAATGTTGACTATCTTTCTCTAAAGGCCTGGTTTCTTAAGACAAGCGCCTTCTCTGGGAGTCAGCGGGAAGTTGGCATACCGCTGAAGCCAACAAAATACTGTTTTGTTAGCTCAGCATGAGCAGTCAGTCTAGCGCAGACATTATCTCGCATTGCGTCTACGTTAATAACGTAAACAAGCATTTATTTTCAGTTTGTATTGATTTTGTTATTGTCGACCAGTACTTTAGAGAACAAATAATGACTTTGTGAATAATGAAAAAACACATTATAGCTTAGCTAAAGTAGCTAAAGGAAGAAGAAGCTATGTTTAACGTTTAAATCAAAGTCTTGGCTGATTTCAATGCTCTGTTGGATGTTGTTCACCATTTCTCTTGTCCTCAACGTTACGTTGTAATCTTACAGTAGGAATAGGGTAATCTTAGAGTAGAGTAGGCCCCAATTACTCCTCTAAGGTTGTAATCCATCTGCAGTTGATTCGGACGTCAGCCGTCGTTCAAGCTGAGAGTTCAATGACGCATGCTGTCTAACTCACAAATTAACCAATCAGGGGTTAGATCTGGCTAGAGCCCCTGAATTAGACAGGCCGACTCATCATCTATTTTTGGAGCAAAGAGCTAACATCAGCACAATATTAACATAACGTTAACTTGCGAACTTGTTTGCTCCAATATTGCTTGATAGGTCAGCTTTGATAGTATAGGAGCCTTAGATCTGGCTTCAAGCTGACATTTTGTAACTCCGACCTGTAATTTTTGTAACATTTTTAAACAGATGGCTAAGAAATGGCACATTATGACAAAATGGCACATCATCATCAAATGTGATAAAGTTCAAACTTTATTAGTTTATAACGAATAAATATTAGAAAAGAAAATCTTATTAGATGAACGTTTTCTGCCCTATGCCAATGTAAATATTTTCCAGATAAAATTGAGATATAAAGTACCGGTTCTTCGGATGCATGGTTTATGAAATTCCTTTTGACCATAAAATATTATACCATAGTATATTATATAATATGATTCAGTGATTTTAGGGTAACTATTACTATATAAATTACTGCACATCAGATTTTTGTTTCATACCAGGATTTCAAGGTATAAAGGGTAATTTATAACCGTGAACCTTTATTCCAAATTTATTTCACGAATAAAGAATGACTTCAGATCGGTAAGGAACATTTTTTCTTACTTTTGCACCGTGTCTATTCACAAATCAATTTGAATTATAATTTTGAGCATCTCACTATATTCAATAATGGGTTTTTAAATTGAACTACATATATTTGTTTCAGAAATATTTTAAAACAATTTTTGCTCAATTTTGAGAAACCCTTTTCTACGGTGAATTAATGCTATTGATGGCAGTTTAATAGTTAGCAATTTATATGTCACAAAACCCTGCTATATTTTACAAAATGTTACAATTTCCAGCAATATACAATATTTATCGACTTATATGTTACAATTTTTAGCGATATAAATATTCAGTGATTTATATGTTACTATAACCAGCGATAATTTTTCTTTCTATGTTGCCAAATAATTATTTCTTTGACAAATGACAGAAATTAATGAACAGAAATATTCAAACATAAACTTTTCAAAATCATGAAAAATATGCAAAATACATTTTACCTATTTAAAAAAAAAAAAAAAAAAAAAAAAAAAAAAAAAAAAAAAANAAAAAAAAAAATTAAAAAAAAAAAAAAAAAAAAAAAAAAATCTATTTCTTCTTGATTTATTCGAAAGCAATGTCCCTGCATAAACATAAAAGTACTAAAGGAGCTTTAAAACTATTTTTTCTCACTTGATACTTCTCTTTGTCCAAACAACTTCTTTTTAATCAAAATAAAAAAGAGAAGAGAAATCGAAAAATATTTTCTTGTCTTTTAGTAAACTTACTATAGGCTGTAGCATCTATTTTACCTACTAACAACAACAAAAAGAATGACCATCTTCTTTGAAGTGGACAATATATTTTGCTTTGTGGCAGACCTGTGTCTGGTGTAATGCTGTTTTATGCATTACGAGGAGCAGGTAAATTTTTAGTTCAGGTTCATAAATTTCTACGTAAAATATTGCCGTGGGAGATAAAGTTCCTATTATTGTGAAAGCTCCTATTATTGTGTTCCGTTTAAGTTCCTGAAAATACTTTTTACTATTCCTTATACATTGTCTGAATAATGGAAGATATAATAGAAAAAAATTGTAAAAAATATGTATTTTCTCATTTAATAAATTGTTGTATTTAATAAAGGAAAATTCAATACATTACATAAAAAAAGTAGGAATGTTTTTGAATTTTATAAGAAAGTCACTTAACAATACAGTAAACTCACGATTTAAAAGAACATAACATATTATCGATTAATCCTTTAATGTTCAACGATATGTTGCATCGATGAATAAACTGGTTATAGATATAATATTAAAAGAAGAGATTTAATATTGGAGAAAGATTTTATACTGGGCTGAAATAAATATTTTTTTTTTCATTAATGTGCTGCATAGCCGGTTGGCTTTCAATAGAAGATTTTCTCGCTTTTAGACTTCATATTCAAAGGAAATTTTAACCTGAATGTATCATTTCTAATTTCATTATTTATTAATTTCGTCACATTATTTATTAATGAATTTTTTCCCATATTCTTCATTATATAGAATAGAACAATAAAAAGAAACACCATATTAATTCTCAGAGTTATATACAGAGAAAAAAGAAAGGGTCGAAACTACCAGAATATGGTAAAATTTATCGTAAGGCTCGAAAAAATTTGGTTATTTTACAGGAATACCTTGGGAATAATTATCTATGATTTACAATAAAACATCGCTTTATAACAAAATTTGGTAATTCAATGATGATACCATAGCATCGCATAAACACAATTTATTTACATAAATGCACATTTCGGCTTCGTACTTTTTGCTAAATGTGTGGCACCTATAGTTTTTATACCAGAATTTCCGGTAAATCATGATTATATGAATAGAAAAATTATCAAGCGGATGAATTTGGCTTTATTATTATCTTTTATGTTTATTTATGTTTGCAGAAATAAATAATGCAGAATTTATAATGTAGAATTACGTTTTTTTACCATAAATATTATTACCATAAAGTTCAAATATTTTACCAGAATTTCTTTCTACGTGTAGTTTTATATAACTACTAAAAGCATATTTGTAATCACCGTAACAAGAAAATCATAATAAACATTAGCTTTAATTTAATTTGTTAAAATATATGAAACTGGTAAACTTGTACTTTTTTTACATATTTAATAAAGTTTATCTTATAATTTCTATACATATGTAATTATTAAAAACAGAATTATAATCATCGTAAATTAAAAGTTGACCTCCACAACTGAAAAATATTGCTTTTTGTTACAATAAATGCAAATGTTAATAATAAACTTTTTTACTCATTTAGCATAAGTTTTTCGTTATGATTTCTTAAAATACTGAAATTCCAAACCGAAGAATCGATAATAAATATGAAGGTTATGAAAGAAATCGAGGATTAAGTTTTTGATTTTTTAAACAAAGCACTTATTTTACCAAAGCGAAACCTTATTTTATGATATAAAGAAACTCTAACGCTTGAAATTAATTTGACAATCCACATGTTTTATTCAAAAATAACGAAGGAAGCAATAAATAACTGCAGATTCCGTGAAAAAAGCTATCCTTTGGTGGAGTTTAAAAACCAAAACGGAGCTTTAAAATGTCAAAAAGGGATTTAAGTAATGCTATTTTATTTCTTGCCTTACCTAGAGAAATAGACACTTCAACTAACCACAGCTTAGCATGCATTAAATGAAACTGGATAAAAGCCAAGGAAAAAAATCTTTTGAGTGTCTTATCAATGGAAACTTTTTGATCGAATTATGCCACCCAAAGGAAATATACTTTTAAAGAGTTTTAACGGATAATAGCTGTGCATTAAAAATTCAGACACTCCTCTTCTGAAAATAATGTCTATGTTTAAAATTAGCATAGACCATGGCACGCTTGGTGCTCTTATGAGATATTGCTAATCACTTTTAAGAAAAATCAATGAAAATATTTAATTGTTGTTTTAAGTGGAAAAAAAATCTTTAACTCAAATCGAGTTTTTAAATTTAAAAGTGCTTATTTTAGAATTACGTACCATAACTATTTTACGCAATGTAAATAATGAATACTTGTATTTGTATAATATATATTAATACGTATATTAGGTTCTTAAGGCACACCTAGAATAGGCAAATATAGTGAGAGCTCAAGCTATGCATGTGCAATATATTTTTTTCACAGAGATGCAACTGCATCAAATATTATACATCATAAAATTTAAGATTAATCACAATCAAAGCTTTTGAAATTAGAGGTATAACTATAAATGGAGAAGGAAGTATAAAATAGTATTTTTTTATAAACGCAATTTAAGGAAAATCAAATGTATATGGTAATAGGCATAGTTTTTTTTTTAAACTTTAACATGCTTCTTAGACAAATTATATTTGTACATAATGATAAATTTAAAAAAACTTTAGTATTTAAGTGGTTCGTCTTTGACTAAAGTAAATATATTTACATTGTTTAAAAAGAGCACAAGAATTTAAAAAAAAATCCAATTATTGTACTTGCTGTGAAATTTATATTTATGCATACCATACTATTTGGAGACAATGTATCGATACTTTTTATCTCTCAAAATATTTCATGGGAATTCGCATTAAGAGGGAATATTCTTTCTTAAAATAAACTAAGTATAGTTTACATAATTTCGTCAGCACCTGACGCACCCGACTCGCACCGATCACACTGTCGAAGTAAGAAATATCCAGCGGTAGACGGATCATGGGTTAGAAGTCCCTTGCCGTTAGACAAACCGAGATATATTTTCGTGGTTCCGCTCCTCACGTGTTGCAAATGTATGTTGGTTCCATCGAAAAAAGTCCTCCACGTAGGTAAATTTCTCTCAAAACTTTATCCAGGAGTTCCCTTGTGTTCTGAATTGAGCTCGAAACTACAAGATAACGGAGTTGAACATTGGTAGTTGTAAGCTCCAAATTAGGTCGATTGTTCAACGAAGGTTAAAAAACAAAGTAAGAAGAAATAAGTATTTTAAAGGAACTAAAAATAAATATAAATACACTTATTAAGACATCCATTGAAATAACTTACTAGAATACTTATAGGTATTTCAAATAACATATCTGTAAAGTTAGATATTACATCAAATAATTTATAACGTAATGATAAATTAAAAGAGCATTGTATTAAAATATAAATGCACACGTGTTAAAAAAATGCATCAGTATGGATATTTTTTATGCATTTTGTAAAATTAAATCGCACAAAAAATATATTGTTTCACAATGGGGGATTTAAAGTTACAAATCCATTTCTTTTTGGAAAACGTTAGTTTTAAAGATAGGTAATAGGCTATAAAAGAAATTTAAAATTTCGTATCTGTATCACTAATAACTATAAAAACAACTAAAGCTCAAATCAAAAAAAAATTAATTCCATTTGACATTTTAATAAATTTTATTTGACATAATTCTATTATGATTTAGGTAGCATAAACTGACGACTATCGTTGACAAATATAATAAAAATTATATCAAGATAAAAATATAAATTAAAAATTCAGTTTAATTGTAACAAGAATTCGAGACACTTTATGAAGAATAAATTATTGAACAGGATAAGGATAAGCAAAGTGATTCCGTCAAATTTTGCCCATTAACTTTTTATTGAAATCTGAGTGAATTTGTTATTTTCCTGTGTTTATATGCAATGCATTTTTTTGCTAACAGTAAGTATAATTGTTTATTTTCAATTTATCTTTCGTATTTCCGCTTTACAATGCGTATCAATTTTATTATATTTCAAAATAAAGCTAATCCTACACAGTAAAAAAATCAAAAATGGGTGTAAATACTTTAATCCAAAGTGGTGAAGGGAAACACTATACATAATTCGTTACTATCGGTGCAATAAAACCTTAAGAGTGTATTCTACAATACATGGTGCACAGTAGTAGGAACTGACTTTTGTACTAAGTAGCACTAAAGATTAGCGTACTAATTACCTACTAATATGATACACGAAGAATCAATGAAATTACAAAAAATAGATTCAGACTACGTATATACACTGATTCTTAAAATAAAATTAGTTTGTTAATAAATCATACACGCACAACTCAGAGAGAATATTAAAACGAATTTGCTTCAGGTTTAACTCAATAGAAACAGATAGGTATTAGAAAGTATTGCAATTATTTAAATCAGTCGAAGATGTTTTAAAATTTGAATGTAATCATAATTATTCTATACTAAAAATATACATACATTTTTAACCACGAGGATTTGTTTCAATAGATGAGAAGCAGCTTAAAAGGCAACAACAAACTCGCTGTATCTCGAATTACATTGCAGACAATTTACGAACGATCTTCTATGCACGCCAACTTAGGTGTTCTTAGAAGCAAAAATAGTTTGATATGGTGTGAATGCGCATGATCTTGGTGTAATATTCTTTCCACTTTAGGTGTTTAGATTTAGTTACACACTTTAAATTTTATATGATTGCTACATTTGATTACATCTTGAAATTAAGTGTTCCTTCACAGAATATTATAGATTGTCAAATACGAAGAAATATTTCACCACAAATTTTGCACCATATATAAATATAGTACCGGTAATTTCATTAATAAAACTTTTTAATGTATCACATCTCGGTAACAAAAACTAATCTCCTCGCGATGGAATTGGTATTAAGAAATACATCATACCCATATTTTATATTAATGATTCTTTTTTTAGATAATTTAAAAGATCTATAAAGATAATTCAGTCATTATTAACCGGATTATTCGTCTGATTCATTGCACACAATTAAATATCCCACATATTTAATTCTATCATACTTTTCATACTGCAGTTCGGTAGATAAAATCTTTTCGCATCAACGCTCTTTGCTTTATCGAGTTATGATTCACTATCTCATAAAGCTATCGACTGAATAATGTCAATCATAATCTCTTACTTTATTATTCTATGAATAACTAGGTAGAAGAATGATTTGAGATTTACTCTTATGCAGTTTTTATGTTGATATACATTATTAGTAGATACATTTGTTAGCTTGTAAACAGGTTAACAATTTTTGACCATATATATATATATATATATATATATGGAATTCACATGAATCAAAGTATATGAATTTCTCATATGAAATGCTCCGTCGGAAAAATTGCTTCAACGTCATACTATAATATTTCGTAATAATGCAATAATATTTTTCTGTATTAATTTTTCGCATAGTAATGTGGAACTGGGTATTTTCTGTGCTTGAAGAAAAACACTTTTTAACTTTACGACTCAACATTCTCTAAAATTAAACATCAGAACAAAATTTTTCGAAAATCATTAACCAAGGAAAATAACATTCACAGTTTACGTACCTCGTACTTGAGGTAAAGCAATGATTTTTAACTATGCATGCCATCTTGCCGTGAAGAATTATCTAGGCTTTAAAAAGGACAAATGACTAAAATATTTTAAAGCAATTAAACTTGCTTTAAAACACCCCAATTTGGTGACATTTTTCTCCTTCGATATCATCGTCTTTTATTATGTCATCTTATATCACTGTCTTATTATTTTCACAAAAATTGCAAAAGCCGCATTAGAGTAAATTTTCAAATATTAAAAATTAGACCACAAGCGCTTCTTATTTTCTCAAAACTGAGGCCTTTCTCTAGTTTGCACCATTTTTTAAAATAAACATAGAGGGCACTGAGTAAAGTTAGGCTAAATTTGAATTAACTGCCATGAGTAATTATTGCAAATTCAACATATGAATGAAAATAACATATTATTTGCAAAAAAGCATAATTTCAGGCTACTACAGAGTTTTCGAAAAAAGCCTTAAAAAATAGTTAACTCTTCTAATCAGAATAAATTCCGTTCCCATAAATAGCATCCAAATCAAATCAGAGTTATCGCCTTGAATTACATTATTTCATTCTCTAATTCTTACCTACAAAACACGCAAGAGTTAAAGACTTGAATTGTATTAGTTTATTCTCTACTTCTAACATGTACAACAAACAAAAGTTATTGTCTTGAATTACATTTTTTTTCTCCATTTCTAACATCCGAAACAAGCAAGAATTATCACCTAGAATAGCATTATTTAATTCTCTTCTTTTAATGTCAAAAACGAACAAGAATAATCACATTGAATTAGAATATTTTATTCTCTACTTCTTGCAACCAAAATAAAACATTATATTCGTTCATTAATACAATTTCCGTTACAAATGCATGCAAAATTAAAATTTACTGATTCCAGAACTTCATTTTTTAATTATAACACACACATAAATATTTAGCTTGCTCAATTATGACATAATATTTCGTACCTTATGTGAAACATACGGATATTCTAATACAATTCATTTAATAAGAAACAATGAATTTAATAAGAAACAATGCATTTAATAAGAAACAATGCATTTAATTTCCTCCAAAAAATAAATCTCATGATATTAAAAACTTTAACTACCGATATGCAGGTAAACGTGTCTGGAAAATTCTTTTAGCCAGAGCTATTATTCTTATGTATTAATTTTACTGCTATCATATATCTTCTTAAAAGTATCGTGAAAGCAAATTCATTCATCTTCCTCTCCTGTCAGAAAAAGAATAAGCGTATTTTTATTTTTAGAATCGAGTGCCATTATAAAACAATTTATTACCGCTGTAAACTGGTCGTATTCAAGTATCCATCGGAATAATGTCAACTTTCCTTTCAAAACCCTATCTTGACGAGACGTAAAAAACTGTTTTAAAATACAGTTTATCTATATTTGTTGTTTTTATTTCCTTTAAGTAGAATCTATATTATATTTAAAGATTTTTCGAACTTTAAATATAAGATTTTCGGAAAGCACTTATCATTTTTCATGCGTTAAAAGATATGTTTCAGAAAAAAATTATTTAGTTAATAAATATAATATTTGAGAGTAGTTTTGTTTTTAGTTATCAAATGTATTGAATAAATGTTATTTTTAGTATATATATTTATATTAAACATGTCTGGATGATCCAACATAAGAATGGGTATGCTTTGGGATATGTAGACCAAAGCAAAAAACAAAGTAAATAAAGCACAGATGAAAATACTTAAATTGGCATACTATAGTTTCAGTTCTATAAACAAGAACCTTTCTAAGACTCTAAACGCGAAAAAATTGAATTGATATTTTTTGCCGTCCAGTCGTTTTAGTTGTATGAACTTTACTTTTTTTTTCTATTATGTCTGGATGACTTTAAATAGTAGGAGTAAAATACGAATTTTCAAAAAATTTTAAAAAAAATTCCAGTTATGTAAACCTATCTTGCTGGCATTCCAAATCAAGGGTAGACTATTAATTGATGCCTAAAAATTTAACATAAATGTTGATGGTTTAACTGCAACTAGAGATTTCTTTTTAATTTAAGTATTTTAGATAATTTATTGTATTTATTTAGATTTAGATAATTGGATATTTTGGACACATTATACAAGTTGTTTTATGTAGAATATTGTTGATAAAAATATTTTATCTGTAAATTATTGTATTAAAAACCTAACTTAAAATAAAATATACTTATAATATTTCCTTTTAAAAATGTTTCTTTTCTCGGTCCCGATTTATTTAGATTATAATTGGAACTCTTTATAGGGTTTTGTCTTCTTTCAGTAATCTAAGATTTCACGTCTCCAAACTACACGTTGACCATTATATTGTTGACCTTTCTGTTCCTTCCTTCTACAGAGTGCATAGTTAGTTTTAGTCCGACTCCAGTGCCTTGACATTTTATCCTATCCCCAAACACTAAACCAAAAAGAAGGGAGGTGAATGCTTCAAACTTCTTCAAACATACTCATAAAAGATAAATAGTTATTAAGATGTATACATCGATACGTATTTCAAAGATACATAACTCGATGCATAACATAAAGATTCATAGCGCGATACACAGCATAAATATACGAACGCATAAATATACATAACTTGAATATAGGCATCGGACTTAAGCCCATGTTTTGGAACCGAAAAAAATCTCGTTTAAATCTAATTTGCTTTCAGAACACATTTAATTCAGTACTAGTTTTTAACATGATTTGTACACATGTACTAATTTTACAAATGACAAAACCAGTTATTTTTAAAATTAGCTAATTTCTTTGATAAAAATGCAAAGTCCTTCAATGGATTTATGAAGTAACACTTCAATCAGTTAGTAAATCTTGTAACTCATAAGGAGCGAAGCAATAACTATTTCAAATCTAATGATAATCACTTTTTAAAAAAAAATTCTTTGAAACCGTTAATATTCTTGTTGAAAAATAATGGCAAAGTAACTAAATTATCACGTACATAAAAAAGGGCTTATTATTGTCCCTAATTATTAAGTTAGTTCTTATTGAAACTGCATCCACATTCTTAAAAATTACCATCTTCATCTGCAACCTTAAAAAAAAGAAACATAATTTTATGGGCATTAAAAACCGTATCGGAGAAAATTATCCGACATAAAGAAGAATAAAACCTCTTTACTGTTCCTATCCAGTGAAGAGTAACGATTATACTTAAATTACTCTTGAAGAGTTAGATGAAAGTGATCATTTTTACATACTTGTGATCATTAATATGTCATTTAGTGAAAGAAAAATGGCTGAATCTTCTTAATCCAAGAATAACGTGATATGATTATGCTCCACGCTTTTTACCATTGAATCATTTTAATGCATTCACTACTCAACGTTTCTTTTTCTTTCTCTGCAATAAGTAATTTCAAGTTTTATTATTGGAAAAAAGGCAAAATCTAAAAACATACATTTTCCTCTCGTATAATAATCATATTCATCTCCATTTTTATTCCAGGCTCATTGCAGCTATTACGCCGCCTCTGCGTGATCTTCGATCAAGGGGTATTTTGATGAAATTTTTGCCCCTACTTTTTACTTTTTTTCTTCTCTCAATAAACAGAAGGCGTGGGTAATAAATTGCTAGAAGAGCAGTTGAAAAAGAATCTTATCGAGGTTTCAGATTTGGAGTTGTTCGCGTGTTTCGGATTTTGCTTTTCTTTGTATCTTTTTATGCTGAGAGTAAATTGCGAACAGAAACTGAAATATTAAATTAGAAAAATTGAAATAATCTAGTCTTATCGAACAAGGGTTATAAGAAATTGACTCTATTCAGTATACTTTTTCAATAATTTGTCTTCAGTTTTTTTTTTATTCATAGATCTGGTGTTTGAAAATATAATCAATAAATATTTCATTTAAATTATTTTTTTATAATAAATATTTTAGTAAAATATTGCTGAAAGTGTATTTTACTTTAAAATATCAATGTTTTTGAGAAACATACCATGGTAGCGGAAAAAAAACTAACAATATCTTATCTTTAACTACAAAATTATTTCTATTTTTTTTACACTTCAAAATCCAATCTTCCATTTACTGTGGCTGTCACAAAATATTAGCAATTATATACACGGAGAAAAAAATCTAGTAAAGCTACCATACATGTATGGTAAAGACTTTCGTGATAAAATAACTATAATTCTATAATTAAACCAAAACATACGGTGTTTAAACCATTCATTTGGTAATCTTTACTTTGCTATAGCAATGGCTTACCGAAAATACTTCTTTTTTTACTTCTTTTTAAAAAAAAATATAGTTTTTACTGCCAAACATTTAGTAAAAATACAAAACTGATTAGAAATGAAAATCTCTAAAAGACCAAAAATAAAGTTAACAAACGCTTACTAAATAAAATAAAGGTTACCAATCTGGAACCTTGTGCTATCTGGAATTATTTTAGCACTGTTAAAAGTTGTTTACTAAGTAAAATAAAGGTTACCAATCTGGAACCTTGTGCTATCTGGAATTATTTTAGCACTGTTAAAAGTATCAACTCTTATTTCGATGAAAATGCTACATTTAGGTCCAAACAGCATGATAATAAACTATATTTTATTTGTAATTTTATCTAAAGTTATTATCAAAGCCCATACGCTATAAATTACCATACTTATGGGGGTTTCAACGGAGCCAAAAATCACTTATAATTGCTTTCCATATTCTGGCAATTTTACCACGTTATTTTTTCTCGGCGTCTATTTAACTACTTAATACCAATAGAAATGCAAGCATAAAAATTTATTTAAGTTTTCTGAACTCAATTTAGAAAACAAGAAACATGGAGTTATAAATTGAGTATATATAGTTGATAAAAAAAAAATTGAAACAATTTCAATAAAACTAACTTGTATTTATGTAACATAAAAAATAAAAATAAATTATGATTTGCTTATCGGTACAAACACTAAATAATCAATTTCCATAAAAAATTCCAATATATATATATATATATATATATATTGGATATATATATTCCAATATATATATATATATATATATATTATTACAGCTGGATATTCAAAGCAAAAGTAAGGAAAATATGATTTATCATTGTGATATCAAGTATCAAAGTGATATAAAATATATTTCATAATAATTGAAATAGATTGAATATCAATGTATTTCAATTACGAAACAATTAGTCAAGTGTTTTAAAATGAATCCGTTTAGTTAATTAGCTCCATGAAATGTCATTCTTAATAATTGTTATTTGTAACTCCTGACTGCGGTCATATTTCTCCCTTGAGAGAGATTTAAAGTAATGGAGAATTTCGGAGTTATAAAGCACATTTTAAATTCCCTCAAAACTGCTTATGGAGAAAGTAGATTAACGATAAGCACTTAACGTAATTTAAACTTAAATATAACCCCACCAACTTAAATTAGAACTTAAACCTCACGTTACGCAGAAACTCATTATAATTGAATATTGTCACTTCTGATCATTATCTTTTCTGCAGAAATATTTTAAATGCTTTTACCGCAAATAATTATAAGTATTAAATTTTCATGCAAACAACTCGTCAAACTAAGTTACGAGCAAACTTTAAAGTCATAAATGCAGTTCTAAGTATTACATTATGTCATTAAATTATCTACCAGAATTTTTTTTTTTGTAATTTTTATCGTTTGAGCTTGTTCATATATGATTATGATCTCTTTTTCGTGACTTCGATCAATCCTCTAAAAAAATTTAAATGAACCATTTAAAAGATAGAAATAATACGAATTAGAAAATGTTAAATTATAAATTAAACAATACATTATTGCTTATCGCACACAATTTCTATTCTTTTATTGAAAATGAGTTAAGTCACCAAATAAACGTTAAGCATTCTAGAGACCTACTAGTTAGAGAATTTGATTGAAAGTAAACTATGACGGAATCAAATTGTTAGTCTTTCTTTTTGAAAAAAAGCTTAAGAAAACTAACATCAAGTTGATAATTTAAATTTAAAAATAAATGTTTGAATAACGATCACTTCTTTGAATACAAAAGTCCATTTATTTTCTCAAATTTTGTTAAATTCAGCGGAGCATTGTTGATTTTTTAGTATTTTATTGTTGATCGTCATGTAAAATTCAGAACCTGACAGCTTTTCAATGCCAGCAATAATTCCAATTTTTCCGATAATCTTTGAAATTGTGTCACAATTTAGCTCATCTGTTCACAAGAAATATACTGTTTCAGGATATGCTGCATCAGAATGTAGTATCGGGATATTTCAGATGAAACCATTCAATGTTGTGAGAATAAGGATTTCAAGAAACTTAAAGTTCCAACAATTCGAAATGAATATTCCTTGTTCACGGGAGATCAACCAATCAGTATTTTGAACAACAATCTCTTCAAAAATTAAGGCTCTAAGCACGAAATTCTCGACTATTCGGCAAGCACGAGAACTCCTCCTGACACCAGACTCATACACTAGTAGTTACCATGGTTACGAAGATAAAATTCTGGTTAGAAAACAGTTCGTTTTGATTTAGGTTTGGAGAGTCATGTCTCCACATAAGAAACGGCTTAAGACCTGACACTATTTATAAGGGTCCGTTGGCCAATTTATAAATTCATCTATTTTAATTCATCTATTAATTCATCTATTAATTTAATTCATCTATTTATTTGAATTTTTCATCTATTTTATTGCAAACATCACTCTAAATGTTTAACTTCGCCTGTTAGTTAATAGTCGGAATAATCACAACAATTATACATGTAAAGCGTTTTAATTCTTGAGGTAAATTTGTAACTTTTGTATTTTTGCTCGATCACCACCAATAGTACTATAGTTTCCAAAATAGTACTATGTTTTTCTTGTTTTCAAATAAATGCCACGGAGGGGCTTCGCCGGGCCTCTTGGCTGGTTCGTGTGCCAGATACTCTCTGACCACCTCCGGATAGGTGGGAGACTGTCACGGCGACAAGTTGAACATTTTCCCAGTATACCCATATTTGGGGGGGGGGGTCGGGGACCTAATTACCTAATTAGCTTGAGACCTGACACTTTCCTGAAACCTTCAATCTGGAGTTGTTCTTATTATATCTTGATGAGATGCAGACGACAACATGTGCTAAACAATCCTTAAAACCATCTACCTAGAAAAAACTGAAATTCAATGTGTTTCCTCAGCGGACCACTAAATTATGATGTCCGTCACTTTGAACTAATCTAATGTCGGTATGATAATGTTCCCTAAGACCATGTTATTGGCAATGTGTTCTTGGTGTGATTTATAAATTATAATTTGAGGTAATTTTGAGTTATAACTTTTTAGTGCATTTTTTTATTTGTAACAGAATCCGTTTATTACATTTAATCTATTATTTCTAATTAAATCTCTTGCATTGCTCAGCTAAAAAAGTTTTTTTTGAGCCTTTTGTTCTCTTAGAAATTTTACAAGAAGCTTAAAGTATATAATAAAGTAAAATAATTATTTTTAATTTGAAATTTTTAAAGTGTCAAAACGGGAAAAATGGAAATTAACTTTTAGTGTGTATTTTATAAACGCATTGCTCTTAGATATAGTGAAAGAAATTTCTATTTGTTAAGTTTTTTTTAATAAAAAAATATATAACTTTTTTTTAATACATGGCTTAAAAAAATAAAAAGGATGTTTCATAAAATGAAGGAAACACAATGAAAACTGTTAAAAAAAATATGATAATCTTAATAGTAGTTTATTCAATTTCGTTTTGCTTCCATTGTCTCGTTCTCCTTCAGTTTCTCTTTTTTTATTATTTTCAGATAAAGATAATTTTTGTTCTTTTTTTTAATTTTTAGATAAGGTAACATACAGACAAGGTTAAATTACAATTTCCTTATTAAAAATAAATTAAACCGTATAAAAATTACTGCTTTAGAAAATGTAACAAGAAATATTTTGCAATAAAATTAACTCATACATATGATTTATCTTTATTTAATTTTGTGATTAATTAATCACGCTAAATGTAAATTATGCATTTATTCATTTTAAATTATTACTGATTGATTAATATTCAGTGTTAAAAAGAGGAAGTAATGTCAGAAAATGTATTGTTTATTTTCTGTAAGCAAAACATTTTTTGTCAAGTTCCCTACCATTCGTTTATGGATAATTATTTTTCAAATGTCAATCTTTAGAAAGTAAAACAATATAAATAATAGAATAATATATATATTTTTTTCATTTTAAGTACTTGAACATCATTTGAAACAGAAAGAATGTTCTTAAAACTGTAGATATGTTTCAAATTCAAGGACAACATGACAAAAAGTCAAAACAAGTTAATTTAAATAAATCGATACACATATAAATAAATAATAAGCTACGTTTTTTATTTTTTTACTCTCACTATTTTTATATCTTCTCTTTTTTTTGTAAAAAAATAATTTTTTATGCATAGCAATCAAGTTACACTCTTTAAATTAAAAATGAATGTAAATCACATTTCATGAAATATTTGACTGTTGTTGGCGTTTCTTTAATTAAGATACGGATGCGTCATTCATATTACATTATTAATTAATCCATTAACTTATTTTTCATTTACAAAACTAGACATTTTAACAAACATAATTTTCTTTTAATGAAATGCTCAATTTACATCAACAGAAGTTTGTAAATTAACATCTCAAGTCAAGCTTCTTATTTATTTTTCTGCATTATTTATTTGCGTAATTTTTTTTTAAAAAGTGGTGAAAAATAATATGGGAGTCATTTAAAATAATTGTAAGTTGCTTTAAGGGAATTTCTAGTATTTGTAGGGATGTAAGTAAATAAAATGTTGTAAATCAATAAAATGAAAGACAATGCAACAGAAAACAAAACGGATATTTTAAAAAAAGGAAGATTTGTTTCAATTATCTGATTTCTTCTAATTACTTTTTTTTAATATTTTTCCATCCACCTGACTTATAAAAAAATTTCCCCCCAAAAAAATTAACCATCAGTAATTCAATTCTGTGAATAAGTGATACCAAATTATTCTCCAATTGTAAAGAAATATTTTTTTATCATTTAAACCTTGAAATTCAAGTTATTAATTTACAATTAAGTCATTCATTTCTAATTATAAAGCCATTCATTAGTTTAATCTAAAAAATATTATTAAGTAATTCAAGTTAAGTAATAATAGTTTATGATTTCATCTAATAAAATAATTATTTCATGCAGTAAAATAATAATTTCATAAAATTTTTTAACGTTTTTACGCTTATCTGTCAAATAACTTTTTTTCACGAAAAATCTAAATTTAACCGTCAGTAAATATATTCTGTGAATAAGCGATACCAAATTATTATCCAATAACAAAAAAAATATTTTTTTGACATTTTAAATTTTGACATTTATTTAATTAAATTACAATTAAGTCATTCATTTCTAATTATGAAGTCATTCATTAGTTCAATCTACACAAAAAATTTACACATTTATTATTTCCTCGAATTGCAATGCTGTACTTTCATCGAAAAGAACTTTTATAAACAAACATCTCCTGTCAAGCTTCTTATTAATTTTTCTACCCATAATTCCTTTGCATGTCATTCTTTAGTTTAACACAGCAAGTTGAAGTTAATTGCGTTCATTAATCTTTGTAAGCTGTTTTTGTGTCTAATATGTGACAAGCAGGTCTGTTATACCTAACGCTTCACAGAACGTTCCTCTCGGAAGATCATCAAAAATTTTGCGCTTCGATGTAATGAATCATTTTCAAACGAGTGAGGTAATGACTTTTATGTTTATGTGCTGGCCATCCGCATAAGTGATGATACAGGAAACTGCACATAAACTTTTATCCATTTATTATGGGTCTGTAAATAATGAACTTAGTGTACGAAAGAGATCATGCTCTTAGTATTCACTATATGGTAGATGTAATGAAATAGCTACATTCAAATAAATTTTTTTAAATATAAATCTCAGACTTTTTCCTGACTAATTTACCGTTTCACTGCGGCTCCACTTTTTAGAAAATGAGCTACTTTTCTTTTTGTCTTCTCTCATATTTAAGCGTAAAGAGAATCTTCGATCATGGGCTTTTGAGCTACACTACAAAAAATTTCGGATAAAATTACAATAAAACTTGCTTGAAAATACAGTAATATACTACAAAGAAAAATAAGGTGACCGTTAAATAATAACTGTAATTTTAAAAGCAATATTTATTCTATTAGAGTAAGTCAGTGTAATTCATCAAATTACGGTATGAAGTACCGGAACTTTAGGTGAATCATTCGTTAAATAGCATACTGTAATTTTTACAGAAATATTTATTTAATTAGAGTGATTCACTAATTTTATGATAAAAGTATTACTGTAAAAGTTAAGATATATCAGATTTTTTCCTGTTCTGAGTGTATCCGATGAAAATGGATTTTGCGGTAAAAGATATCTGCACCTTGAGTACCGGTACTTTCTTTTACTGAAACTTTTTCCAGTACTTTTTACAGAGTAGGTAATGTGACCACACATAGTCCGTTCGTGTTGCTGTATTTAACAAATAACTAAATCTATACAAATGTATACACTCGTTTAACTGTGCAAATCTTTTCTCAAATCTCAAATAATTTTAAACTTTTTTTACAATTTGAATGCAAGCTATTTAACAAGCTTTAATTTAAGGAAAAAAAACGAAACTTAATTTAATTTAATTTAACGAATGTTTTTAATTTAAAAAGGGAAAGAAAACAGACAATGTTTGAGTTGAATTTTCATTAAATATATAACATTAAAACTGAGGCAAAAAATTATGCTATCATTCGTAAAATATCATACTGTAACTTTTACAGAAATATTTACTCAATTAGAATGATTCACTAACCTTATGATAAAAGTGTTACTGTAAGAGTTAAGATAGATAAGATTTTTTTTGTTCTGTATCAGATAAAAATGGATTTAGCGGTAAAAAGTATCAACACCTTGAGTACCGGTGCTTTTTTTTACTGTAACTCTTCCCAGCATTTTTTACAGTGTAGGTAATGTGACCACACATTGTCCGTCCGTGTTGCTGTATTTAACAAACAACTAAATCTATACAAATGTATACACTCGTTTAATTGTACAAATATTTTCTCAAATCTCGAATAATTTTAAATTTTTTTTACAACTTGAATGCAAGCTATTCAACAAGTTTTAATCTAAAGAAAACAAAACGAAACTTAATTTAGTTTAAAGAATTGTTTTAATTTAAAGAAGAAGAAAACAGACAATGTTTGAGTTGAATTATCAGCAAATATATAACATTAAAACTGAGGCAAAAAATTACGGTATTGTGATAATGTATTCACATATTTACTTATAACATATTTATATTTAACATGTTTTAAGCAAAGCAGATACACTTCAGTAACGAAAGAAAAGCAATAATTCCACAATGCAAAATAACAAAAGATAAAGCTAAAGCGCCTCTAGCATCACTTTTAGAATATTGTCTAAGAGCCAGAAAGTGTTCTATTCTCTCTAGGGGAAAGAATCTCTTAAAACGAATTTCATTCACAAACATTTCCAAGAATTCGGAACCAGCAGCATTTCGTCTCTAGTGACTTGTCGGCTCTTCGTGTTTAACGACCGCGTTCCATTTGTTCACTGTTTCTCGGGCAGGTAAAAGCCACAAGAATCGATGTTAGAGAATCATTAAAGCTCGCCTCCTCCACGCCAAACATTAGTGTCAGCTTCGCGGACTCAGCGACACACGGGGGATGGGAAAACATTCGAAGAGTGTCAGCTGTTTTCAGTGATAGCCAGAAAAGACTGCATGCAGAGAGGGGTAGAAACTGATGTTGTTTCGATCAGTGCAGTTCTAAACGGAAATGGAAAATAATTTGTTGTTGGCGACGAATTTTCGAACTCAGACGGTTTAAGTTTTATTTAACGATGTTTTTCTTTCATTTAGTTTAAATTTCAAGTAGATACTGACAAACTTTATTTATATTGCTTGTAAATTTAATTTTAAAAAAATTTTTATTTTTAAATATTTATAGGTGATTTGCATTTAGTTAGTTACAAGTAATTAATCTGTATTGCAAAGTGTTACAATCAATAATGTTCTATTGACAACTACACTGTAAAAAATTTCGTGAAATTTATGGCTTTAATTTGGCAGGTAGTTTGGTTGTGCAAAACTGTAAAATGTACGAAGCAAAACCGTAGTTTCAACGATTTTTTAAGTTACAAGAATGTATTTTTTTCGCTAAAATGTCGAAGAATATCAGTAAACAAACTGTTTTTTTACCATAAAACAGTTTTTTTGAAAGTTTTTTTTTATAACAGCCTTTTACCTCATGGGAACACGTTTTCTCTGTAAAAATATTTTTTTAAATCCATCAGCTTCAAATAAATGAGCTATGAGGTAAATTAGAATTTATTATAGTATTTAAGGATAAAAGATACAATTGCCATATTAGCTAAAAAAATCTTGCAGAACAAATTTTAAAAAAATATCATGTTCATAATTTTTTTTTTTAGTTTAATTGTGTGCATAGCTTTAATGATTAAGCAGGCTTCAAAAAACTGTTTAATGCTATGTACCGTTTTGTTATTTTATTTAAGCATCATTTATTACTGACTTTTTCAACCTAATTCAGTACAGTTTGGTATAATGCCGTTGCTTGAGGCTAACACATGATAGTCACAATTTACTTCTTTCTAGCAATTCTCACCGGTGCTTTTCCCTTTCGGGGGGGGGCAAAAAATCTCTTTCCACATCACCTACAACGAAACTACACAGTATTGGTGCATTTTTAATGAAGGTCCTTGTGCAAAGTAAGTATATTTGCTTCCTATAACTATAATCCCGGAAATATCCATTACCAAATTTGATTAAGCATCTAGCATCAATAATAGCATGACAATATTTTACCTTTCTCCTAAACTGCTACCACGTCTATAATAATTTTGTACATTGCATATTGTTTCATAATTTCAATTGTACCATTACCAAAATCAATTAGAATCATTGGCGTAAATCATGGTACTGCAATTTTTCACGTCCTTCTTAAATGAATCAGTACAGTTCTTCCATTTATTTTTCTTATTTTTCAGCATATAATTTTTTTTTGTTTAATTACGCTTGATTTTAGATAATTTAGTTTTACAGAAACACGTTTTTATTACAAAACCTTTCACCGTCTTTCCTAAAAAACACTTACAGGAAGTCTTACTGTGTTGTTACAGTACTGCTATTCTCTGTCGTCATAGCAGATTGTGTCGATTTCTTCTTTCCAGCTCTTCTCTTTAGTGCATTACTTTAATGAATTCGGCGCGATGGGTCTTAAGGGAATATAAACATCTTAATTTCAGATTACAAATAAGTGCTCCGACGCATAGTGCATCCAAAAGCAATACAACAGCCGCCACTTGTAAACGAATTTTTCGCCATCAAAGCAAATAATTATAATTAAAAAAAACTATTAAGATTAACAAAAATGAATGACCGAAAGTTAAATAATACCATTTTACTATCATTTTCCATTTAAGAAAAAAAAAATTTTTTTAATGGAAAATGATAAAACTAAATTCTTCTTAATATTTACAAATTCAAAGATATAAACATTTTAACAAACATTTTTGTAGTTTCCATCAATATCAACATGCTCTTTAACTCTTTTAAATGAACTCTATTAGCAAGTCGTATTTCGAGTGGCATTTTTCACCCCAAAGCAACTACAGTTTTTTTAATGTTACTTGATGTATATAGGAGCGAAACATTCTCTGATCTTAGTTCATTTTCGTGATCATCGAAGGCTTAGGTCATTAGGTTGTAATGGCAGTGATGATTTACAATCAAGTTCTGTTATATCGCATGACTTGTGCCCTATGCAATGCCATCTAGTTTGTAATGTTGTAACAAATTTAAGTATCTTTAACTTTAATGCTATGATAGATTTAAGTATATTTAAGCATCTTTAACTTATTTTCTTTCCAATTTTGCGCAACATGCATTATGTGTCAGAGATTTGAAACATATTATTTTCTGTAAAAATTCTGTTTTAGAAATAGATGCATTATTTTTTGTTGTTTTAGTAATAGTTATTTGAAAAAAAATATTTTTTGAGAAAAAATGACTTAGAGAGAAGAACTATTTCAAATATAATTAAAATTATGATAATTCTATAAAAAGCAATTCTTTTTTTTTCCTCATAACTAAACTACTAAGCAATTGTATTTAATAAATAATAACGGGAAAAAATCTGAAAATATTGAACAGCAACAAAATACTACTATTTACTTTTGAAATAAATCTTTCAAGGAACTTTTATCGGATAAATATAAAAACTAATAAAGGAAATAACTAAGATCAACTCTTAAGAGAGGACTTATCATTATGGCTTATGACTTCCTCTAATGTATAGTCGCAAATATCCCGATTTTTATTGCAAGAAAGCCTTCTTAGCTTTTTTCATCCTTTACCATATCTTAACCTTTTAGAAAAACCTTGTTCAAATCCTATAATAGGCCATAATGGTAGACATTCACGGTGACCAAAGGTCATTAGAAATCACGACCTTCCAGAGAGAATCCTGATTAAAGGTGGTTGCAATTTCAGTCAGCAACTCGTAAAGATTTCGCTTTTTTTATCTTTTGACTTCTATTTTTTCGAGAGGCATCTCTTTATTTGCAGAGTTTTTATTTCTTTCAGCAATGGATGTCTTTTTCAATCACTGTAAGAGCACAGAACTAAGAAAAAATGCCCCAGAGGAAACTTATAATCGAGTCCCATCCCTTAACGACCCTTCTGCGATCGATCGTCTAGGTTCTGATGCTCGTAAGGACTCGTCTTAACTCGATAAAATGTTCGTTTTGGAGAGTCAGCTAGTCCCTTCTGCTCTTTTCCATGGGAACCTCCGGGCATCCCCTTAAAATGTTTCTGGAGTGGGCAGAGGTTGAAATGTTTATGTTGTTGAAAACAAACTTCCTTCTCCCTTACTCAATACTTACTTCAGCATTAGGCATAATGCTGACTCCAGCATCAGAATTCATTCCGAAATAACACCCTTAAGATAACATTGTTACTGATAAGTCTTGGGTTGTTGAGAAAAGTGACATTAATTTATAGAGTGGTTTTGTTTTTCGTATGAAGTGTTTCTCTGAGATCATTTGTTGATACAATCATACGTTTTAAACTGTTTTCTTAAAAATAATGTGTTTAAATCATTATACATTTGATAATACTGCTGTTACATTTTAATTAAAAATACGACTTCGTGATTTGATTTAATAGCGTTTTATTTTAATTAAAAGAAAAAGGATTATGTTTCAAATTTCGCTTGTTTGCCATTTATCT
Source organism: Parasteatoda tepidariorum (assembly GCF_043381705.1). Classification (NCBI taxonomy): domain Eukaryota; kingdom Metazoa; phylum Arthropoda; class Arachnida; order Araneae; family Theridiidae; genus Parasteatoda; species Parasteatoda tepidariorum. Next base: position 32,370,227 of record NC_092206.1, on the reverse strand, counting down.
GTTATCACAAGACTATTACATAATAAATAAACTCTTTTATTTAGTTTTATAATCTGGCAGATAGAGTTTTAATTCAATTCCTATTTTTCTTTCTCTTATATTTTCGTGAAACTCACTATTTTTACAGTTTTTATTAATGCGTTATTATTATTTTACTTTTCTGTTATGGTATTCTACAAGCTTTGAAGCTGAATTTTTAAAATCATGATAGCAAACTATCATAGTTTTTATGCCAATCTGCTTACGTTGCTAACGTTTGTTAGGAAATAATTTTCTTCTACATATAATGTTAGCAAGAAACTCTCCTTGCAGCCAAAGACGATATTACATGCACTTTATTGCACTTTGTCAAGTGACAACGAAGACTGCTATAGTCTCAAGACTCACGCACTGGGAATTTCTGAGGTTAGGGAGATAAATAATTTGAATTAAGTGACAAGAATAATCCACTTCGCTGCAAAGATTGCAGTCAAAAGAATGTTAAAATGTAAATAGTAGTGAAGAAAAAAATTGAAAAAGTCTTAGTTTGTGTACAAAGCTGGGAAATTTTTCATTAGATACTTTTTAAAGGCGTCTCCCATAATAAATGGGTATGCACTTATTCCCAAAATAGAAGACCTAGGTAACAGAAAAAGTGCTCACGACATACTGATTTTCAGTTTCGATGGAACAAATGGTTGTAACTTTTAAAATTTGATCCCAATAGTTTGGTAATTTTAATTTCAATTAATGTTTTCCTTATCTCATATTGCAAAGTG
>NC_092206.1:32366953-32369053 GCF_043381705.1 Parasteatoda tepidariorum | reverse complement strand
AAGCCTCTTCCCGGTAGGCTCCTAAAACTCTAAAGAATGGTGGACCTGCGTTAGCATTTTCAAATGATGACTTTCTTAGAAACATGCGGAAACATTTAAAAAATGAATCTGAAAATAGATGACAAAATTTCTAGGGGTGGTAGCAGTGGCGCACTCAGAAAATTATTCTTGGTTAGGGATGCTTGAAGTTTATAATCTGAGTTTTACTTTTCAGAAGTGCTGATCACTGAAGTGCTGAATTATTTTGAATAATAATGTTAGAGCCGCTGCGACTCAGGGGATAGATTATTCGCCTTCCAATTAGGTGAATCTGGTTAAAATTCCCGCGATGGCTGGTCGATATGAATTCCGCACCAGGCTGACACCGATCGCAGTGCTGACGTAAAATATCCTCAGTGGTAGACGGATCATGAGTTATGGTCTCCTCGCCGTCAGGCTAACTGTGCGAGATTTTCGTGGTTTTCCTCCCTCTGTAATACAAATGCGGATTAGTTCCATCAAAAGTTCACCCCGAAGGCAAATTTCTCCCAATACTTAATCCAGAAGTTCCCTTGTCTTCTGGATTGACTTAAAAGGCTATGAAGTTTAAATCTAAAGTCGTAACCCAAACGTCGTTGGTAGTCGTAAACCCTAAATTGGTTTGACTGTTCAACAGTTATAAAAAAAATTCCTGAAACTGATAGTTTTTTTCATCAATAAAAAATTTATCACGCAATTAGAAAATTTATTATTAATTTACTAGTTAAAATACAAAACATATAGATTGGGGGAAAAAATTATAAAAAAAATTTTATTATCCTTTTTTACCTTAGTCTTATGTCCATTTTCCGAGATCTTTCAACCATGTAATTCAAAACATTTTCTTCAGAAAACAGTGTGGAAAAAACACTCTGAATAACGTTTGATCTAATGATCGGATTTTCCACAGAGCCAACCTCAAATATGCAAATTAATCTGTGTTATTTATTGTTACAATATTTTAAGTTACGAAATTCGCCACAAAAGCATACTTTCTTTGAAATAAATATACCTTTTTCTTCAGACAGATTCCTTACCTTCAAAATATATTGGGTAACCGTAATCTGAGAAATAGGGTACTAATAGTTTGGTCCGGAGGACGTTCTAAAGATTTGACTCCTTAAAGTTAATTTTATTTTATGCGTAATTTTCTAGAAATTAAGAAAGGCTTAATTCGAGAAATTAAGCAAATTGAAAACATTTTGGGCACAATTATTGAATTTAATTATGCAAAGACAATTACAATCAAGAAAATAATTTTTAATAATTTTTTTATTTTTTTTATTGTGATTTAATTTGATTGAATTTGATTATGCAAAGACAATTGCAATCAAGAAAATTATTTTTAATGATTTTTTATAACTTTATTTAATAATAGTCGAACATGTGCCTGTTTAATTACGCCAAAGATTTCACACTCCTTTCTCTGCATATGTATTTTTAAAATAGCTTGTTTTTCTCTCCTTAAGTGAAATGTTATGTTCTGTTTGTAGATCATTTACTCAATAGCTAATTTACTCGTTCTCAAATAAAAATTAATAATAAAGATTAATAATATGAAATTAATAATATAAAAATAATAAAAAATAATAATCTCGAACTATTAATAAAAAAAAGTATCCAAAATATTTTAGAGGGGGTGGGGATTTAACGCTTAAAACCCAATTTTTGTTGCTCCACTAGGAGGTAAGGCACATTGTTAAGATTTAAGAACTGCATCAATAATGTTGAAAATAGGATTTATCTAGAATAAATCGGTGTTAAATTCTTAATCATAATTTAACTAAATTTGACGACTAATTTGTCAGGCTTGCCAAATCCTTAAACTAGGGTTAAAAATCTAATCCTGATCCAATTTAAATGCCATTTTCGACATTAACATGAAATTACAGCAATTTAAATAAATTAAATTAGATACTCACTGACATAGGTAGAAGAAATTCATAACACTGAGGTGCCTCTTTCCGCGTACGAGTACACTATTTCCAGTCACGGACTCCGCTGTCATTCTTAATCCTTATAATAGGCCCCATTTCACTTAGCCTAAAAGTTTTATTTAAGTATGCATATATATATATATAT
>NC_092206.1:32332645-32366801 GCF_043381705.1 Parasteatoda tepidariorum | reverse complement strand
ATATACCGCAATTTTGCAGACATACCTGTGTTTCCTATCAATCAAATTGCTAATAAGCGTAAAGTTCGGAACTTCATATAGAAAGCGAGTATAATTTAATAAGCGAGCTTCCTAAAATTTAAAGATAATTAATTCAATTAAATGCAATTTAAACATTAGGGAATTAAAACTTTATAGTTAACGTTTAACATAAATAAATCTGATAATGCAAATGTAATCTTATTTGAACTTCGTCAACAAAGATGAATTGTAAGAATTTGAAAGAACTATGGACGATAGCTCGCAGCTTTAAAATACAACATTTCCTTCAGTCCCAGAAGAGCATTGCTAAATGCATTGTCTTTATAAGGCTGTTCCAAGAAATTGTTGAGTCAATTTAGTACCATTTCTTATCTTTATTTTCCACACTCGAATTAGCAGTGATAAGTAAGATTGGTGGTAATATATTTCAATTTTATGCTTCATTTTGAGCTATGATAATTACATATATATTATTCTTATAAATAATATATATGCGATTACCATAATCATGATTTATTAGTCAACAGCAAGCATATCAAGCCTATTAAGAATCAATGGCCCTTTAACACTTAGCAGTGCATCAAACAATAAAAAACTATTTTACTTCCTGAATTCCACTTCGATTAGTGTTAGCTAAAATGAGCTACATGTTAGCCTATTATAATTGGACACTTCTTTTCGATGTTACATTTTCGTTTAAAGTAATTTTATTTACTTTGATGCTTTTAAAACTTACCAGACATCATCTTAATTAATTAAAGATTTTCCACTTACATAAAGCCTTTAAAGAGGTTGTCAGAAACTGGTAAAAGGCATTTTCTGCGAAATTTTCCTTAAGATCATACTCAATTATAACTCAAATCTGAAATAGCATTTCTGTCTGTAATAAGTATTTCAATCAATATTAGTTCTAAGAATTCTATTCATATTCTAAAAATTTGCTAAGTGTTTATTTACTCAAAATAATTCCGTGTAAATCGAGGTATTTTCAGTTGATGTCACAATCTGTTCATGTTTCTTCCGTAATGCAAAAAGGATAGGGACAATATTTTCTTAGAACATATATTATTAATTCATTATTCCAGGTATTTTTAAAGGTAAACTAGATCTTCAATAAGTACAACTAGATCTACTACACTACACTTCACGAAAATTGAAATGGAGCCTGCATGAGCGAATAGTATTTTTATTTTATATATCTCAGCAATTTTTTACCTTAAACTAAATCTTCAACATACCGTAAATAGATCTACTGCACTCAAATAGACTAGAATCAAAATAGAAGCCACTCACATGAAAAGTACTTTCACTTTATTACGAGAAAATTTTAACCCTAAACTAGCTTTCAACAGCCTGTAAGTAGATTATCCTAGATTTGACCAATTATACAGCCTTTATGATGATTGGAATGTGATTCATGTGATGCAGAACAAGGAGTCCCAAAATAGTAAGTGTGCCAAAAACATAGATACAGTGAGCCAAAGGGTGAGCTTGGCGAAGTTCCCTCTTGCTGTAGGGGTTGCACCCATTTACGAATCAGTTGAAGCTTTGCCAGCTATTTGAAGGTGACTAGGTTTAGATATGACGCCCTGGTGAGTAATTCTAGCTTCTCCCCCCTCTTGTATTGTAGAATGTTGTTTAATTGTATTAAAGATAAATTTTAATGATTTAAAATATTCTTGATTACATATTGATACCATAACATTAAGGAAAACAAGAGGGGGGAGAAGCTAGGATTACTCACCAGGACGTCATATCTAAACCTAGTCACCTTCCAACTGTTAGGCAAAGCTTCAACTGATTCCTAAATGGGTGCAACCCCTACAGCAGGAGAGAACTTCACCAAGCTCACCCTTTGGCTCACTTTATCGATGTTTTTGGCGCACTTACTATTTTGGGACTCCGTGCTCTGCATCACATGCACAATTATGGAACCTATTCGAGCTCAATAATTAACGATAAATTAGTTTTTCCACATACTGTTATTAGATCTACCGCAAACTACTTCTCAACTGTTAGCCAAAATCTGCATTTCCATTTTGTAATGCTTAAAGTGATTTGGTATATTCTAGCAGAACTAGCAGTAAGAAAATTTGAAGCAGTGTGTCAAGCATTGGTGCACAGTTTATTTGTTTCTTTTCAGTTATCAACTCTAATTTAGGTAACTACGTAAAACAAATTGCTGTGTAAATATTATTTTATTTTACATTTTCAGTTCCACCGAAGTTTGTAGAAAGAGGAGAAAGTGAAGTTATGGCAAGAGAGGGAACTAACATAACTCTCAGCTGCAAAGTCAAAGGTCATCCACCACCGACTGTTACATGGGAAAGAGAGGGTGGACAAGAAATTTCTGATTCTAAAGGACAGATAGCACAAGGTGGGTTGAGCAAATATGTACATAACATTTTACCAATCTTAATAGTTTGACAGGTTAGTTCTCATGCAATGAATTTTAAACTCTCATGTATTTCTTGAAGTGCCATTTGATTTTTCTTTGTTTCTAGTGAAGTTAAATATTTTTAAAATCAAAATTATATACATATGTATTACAAAAGTATTTTTATAACTTTTGTGACTCGTTAATCATGCTGTTTTGACTCTTAATTAACTAAAAAATATTGGTGCGGCTCNTATATATATATTAGAGTATAAGAGAGCAATTAACGTCATATCTTGTTCCTCTCATGTTTCTCATTGATAGAAATGATTTATTTTTACACAGAAATTCTTATAGGTTTTTAGGTTTTCAACTGAACAGAGATAATTTTTGAATTCCTTAGATCAGTGATGGGGAAACTACGGCCCGCGGGCCAAGTCCGGCCTGCGGAAAAGTTTAATCCGGCCCGTTTAAGAGTGCCGTCGTGAGAATGTTTGAACGCGTTCTTACTTCGTAATGTGACGACCCGCATAAAAACTACCGGCGGCGATATTCAAAACACAATAGTATTCTGGATAAATCCATCCGACCGAAACAGATGACTCGTCTTCGCTCGAAACTTCCAGACACTCTCGCATTTTCGATTCATTGTTCTGTTTTCTCGAAAGAACCGGAAAAATCCAATTCCCGAACATTCCTTGCAGGTAGGTATAAATACAAGCGAGGCCGCCCGATGATCAGTTAGTTAGCGACTTAGTCAGTCATCTGCAACGATCCGCTGTGACTCGAGTAATTGTTTGTGTAATCCCCGAAGCTCCCACTGCCTCAATAGTTCGTGGGCCGAAGACTCAAAAGCAGTTCTAAACTGATTTTCGTTCCTACACTCGAGTGGTAATTTTAATCTTTCAAAATAGAACTCAATCTTGCCTGGGAAATATAAATTCACGAATTTCTCCAAAATATAATAGGCCATTAATTGACAGTTATCAAAATATTGAAGAACTATTTTAATTTCATGAATACAGAATTTTGCCCATGAATATCCAAAGAGGAGGGTACTGTGACGTTACATGAAAATGAATTGACCAATCACAACCAAAAAGCTTCGCGATTTGCCTCTGCTCTAGTTCTTGTTTCCTTTGCTTCAAACTGCTTTACAATTTTTGTAAAAACGTTATAAAAGTTTAATAAAATTTTAATTTCATTTTAAGAGGACCCGCGCAAGAGCATTAGTTAGCAGTAAGTTTTCGTCAATTGCGTTTCTGTGTGTTGTTCTCCGTAGAAGGTAACGTCTAAAATGGATGTTAAAAAAAAGAAAAGTGGATTCAGAATGTCGAGTTTTTAAAGAAGAATGGACGTGGAAATATTTCTTTACTTTATTTAAAGAAAAACCTGTGTGCTTACTTTGCAATACAACTGTTGCAGTTTTAAAAGAATATAGCATTCAACGCCATTTCAAGAGCAAACATGAAAACCACTCCTACTCATCGTTAAGTGAAGAGGTGAAAAAAATTTAATCGAAAGATTTAATGAAAAATTTATCAAGTCAACAGTAATTATTTCAGAGAGCTAATCATTCTCAAAGATGCGCTACGAAAGCCAGTTATGTGTTGGCTTATAATATTGCTAAATCTAATAAAGCATTTTCATTTGGTGAATTTATAAAGCAGTGCATGATAGATGTGTGCGATATTATGTGCTCTGAAAAGAAAAATGATTTTCAGTCACTGTCTCTCTCAAGAAGAACAATCACCGAGAGAATTGAAAATATTGATAAAAATCTAATTTCACAACTGACTACAAAAACTCAAAAATTTATTTTTTATTCAATTACCATGGATGAAAGTACAGATATCAGCGATACTGGCAATTATCAGAAAAATGGAACCAGAGTTTAATATTTTTGCGATCCCATTCAATGTTAATTACTAAGAAGTTGATGCAAAATTTTAACTTGAGTTAATAGAACTGAACTGTAATACTCTCCTGAAACAAACTTTTCATACAGTACCATTGCTAGAATTTTATAAAAATTTAAGTCCAGATAATTTCCCAAAGCTTATTACTCATGCAATGAAGATAATGACAATGTTCGGCTCATCTTATATATGCGAACAAATCTTTTCAACAATGAAGCTAAAGAAAACTTCCTTAAGAAACAGAATTACAGATGAGCACCTTTCATTAGTTTTAAGAATTTCTACTTCGCAAATGGAACCGGACTATGATGAAATTTTGAAGAAACAGTCTCAATTTCATTTTTCTCATGCACCATCAACCAGTAATAACACCAGAAAATAAAGTAATAATACTTCACATCAAGAACTACACTAAATTCATTTTATATTTTGTGCTTATAATTTTCTTACATTTTGCTTTTTTACTATTAAAATAATAAGTGTATATAATAATATATGTATATGTTTATAGAACACATAAATTTTTTAACGATTAAGCATTATTCTTTGGCCCGCTACGATTGTCTAGTTATTACAAATGGCCCGTCTTAAAAAAAGTTTCCCCACCACTGCCTTAGACAATAAGTATTCCCTTTATTATAGACAATATTTATTGAAACATTTTTAATTGCGTATTTTTAGGCGAAGATTTAAGCATTATAAAAGTAAGCAGACTGCATATGGGTGTGTATGTTTGCACTGCCACTTCCTCCATATATCAAGGGCCAGCTTATCAACCCATAACAAGAAATGTTATGCTTCATGTATTGTGTAAGTAAAATAATTTCCAATTATCTATCATTTTAAAATAAATAGAGTATTCTAAACACACAAATAAATAGCAAAAATAATTTATTTATGGAATTAAATCAATATTATCAAACTATCAGAAACCTTTTAATATTTATTTCTATTTATAAAGGAGAAGATTTCTTCTTTCATTTGGTTTTCATTTTATTTATAGATATTTTTTGGTACAAAGATATTTTTTGGTACGGAAACAAAAGCATCAAAAAACAATTAAATCATTACGTTAGTATTGAATAAATGATATGTCAACAAAAATAACGCTATATGTGTATGATAAGTTGAGTTAACACTAGAAAGACTAAACATTGATGTAAACCTAGAATGACTGAAGAGGCTAGTAAGTCTCTTTCCAGATTGCTTGCGTGTAGATCAAGTAGACACTCAAAATTTTAAAATATAATCAGAATGAATTCAGTAAAAACATGTTATAGACTCGATCATCAAACTTCTACTGCATTTCATTCAATTTAGTTAAAGATAATATTGGTTTAAACTGAACACTAGCTTTTTAATTATAAGTATACATAAGTCTTAAGGTAATTGAGTTTTCTTTTCTCTATAAATAATAATTATAGATACATTGAAATACTCTTGTTTATTTAATGAAACTGGTGAACCATTTATACATCAAAGGGTATCTTATATCCAAAACTACCAGGGTTTCTAGGATACCTAGCAAGATATCTTAAGAGCCACTCTAGCCCCTCCTGTCATTCTAAATATTCATTCCATATATGCATTTTCATTATGCTAACACATGAATTATTAAATAAGCACTGAAATTGAATAAAATTATGAAAAGTCAGAAAGACTTTACACTTTCTGTAGGTAATTTTTCGAATAACAGAGTAACAGAGAATTAGAGGGGCCAAATTGGCTCCATCCGTTTTTCGAGTGCTGTTGGAAATATACGTTTAGAACAAAGCTTAAAACAAAAATATAAATCGAGAATTACACAATTTAAGGTTTTCGACCAGAATTTGTAGTGGGTAAAAAGTCTATTCGTATTATGTTCATAATTATCAGAACTAAGAAGGTTAAAATAAAATACCTAAACCACTTAGACCCATTTTTTTAATATTTAAGTTTTTTTACAAGGTTTACTTACTAGTGATATTTCTTATTTCTGCAGCATCTCTAACAGAATTATTCTATCTATATCAAAATCATTGTTGAAATAAATTGAGTTGTTCTAGAGAAAAAAAATTTGTAGTTTTCAGAAATATTTCTTATTTTTCGTAACATTTTTACTAAATTACTTTGTTACAAGAAACCTTTTTTTGTTATGAGTTATTCTATAAAAACAGTTCATAAATTTGATTTAAAATATTGTTTTGAGGTATACCATTAATTTTATTGCAAGAGTTTTTTCTATTTAAACGAATCATAAAAGGATTTAGGTTTTTTTTTTAGAAAATATACGGATTCAATATTCGTGCATTAAAAAAGAACACCTTTAATGAAATAAAATAATTTATGTGTCAGCTTTTATTCACTTTTTTTCGATTTGTTTATAAATTAAGTAGGTTACATTAAAGAAGGACAGTAACATATAATTATCTAAACAACTCTTATATTAATCAGGTTCTTTCAAATTCAAGTTATATTCTACACATAGGCAACACAAATAAGTCTGCTTTAATTATGTATTATATAGTTTTATTTTTTTCCAATAGTAGCAACTATAAGGCAGCAATTAAACTTCAGCAACTTCTTTTACATCCTTTTTTTCCCTTTTATGTCGGATATTTAAGCATTTTTTTGTTACTGTACTCAGCTTCTATATCCTTTACGAGATAGAGTAAATGTCAGCATTTTTTACTCTCTGTTCTTTATAACCTTTTTCTTTTACTTTAAAGAAGGGTTCCAATTACTGTTTAATTATCACTCTCTCGGGACGCTTTTAAAGGCTTGACCTTGTTACCTTCAGGCCCGTAAAAGATGTTTTTTTTTTCTTTACTTTTATCTTTAATCACTTCGGCTCTTTAATTTTAATGTGTATATTTTTTAAACAGCTAGTTCTAGAACTTAATTATCTGCGATTAATGAATTCATGAAAATAGGAAATTATATTTAAGAAAAAAGAAGGCATTTAATGATTGGAAGGCAGATTTAGAAAGCTTTATTTTTTATGTCAATAGTATAATTAAATGTTGAGAACCAAGATGCGTTTTATTCTGAAAAGTTAATAATACCGTTTTGATGATTTGCAATAAAACAAGTTGTATCTTTAATAGTTTTTTTTTCTGCTAAAGCTTATTTTTATGGCAAAGCATTGATTTTAAATTTTGTTTAAAATAACTGTTTTTCATAGCAATTTTAAGGAATTAACTTACTTAAACAAAACAAAAATCGCTCAATTGTACCATTAAAAAATATGGGTTTCGAATGGATTTACGTATAAATGAGAGCACATTATCGGAATTAGATTAAATTAAAATTAATTGTTATCTTTATTTTTGCAAATTAGGTATACATTGAACATTGAACAATATGTCACTAACCAGCAAATCGCTCACAGAATTTATTAAAGTCATTAAAATGCAATGCAGAGATTTTGCATAGCGTTTGTATTGAGTTAACTGTAGTGCTAACCTCATTTTCTACCTTTGAGCAACTATGTCATTTTAAAAAAATATTTCACGCATGCGCTGCGAGGTTAAAATAGTGTAAGCGTGAAACCCTAATGCTTTGAAAAATCTCTTTATTTAGGGTATTTACTACGAAACAATTAATTTTAACGTGAATAGTTTTGAAACAGATAGTTCTTGAGCTTGGTTTTAGCGTTTAATGCATTCATCAAAATGGAGATTTTTAAATAATAAAGAATACATTTTAATAATTAAAAATTAAAATTAGAAAGCCGTTTCAATGGTTTGATTAAATATTGAAAAGAAAATAGAGTATCTGTTCATTTATTATAAGTACCTAGAAGATTGGCTATGACGTCATTAGTTCTCATATGTCATCTAATAACCCTAAATTTTACCCCTAAAAAAACAAGCGCAGAACACGTCTCGAAAAAGCAAAGAGAGTAGTACTCTTAAAGGTTAATGATACCTTTGCTGATAATCTTTAAAACAATCCGGAAATTTAATAGTTTCATTTCTGAAACATATTCCTATTTTCAAATTTTAGGAAAAAAATTTACTTGTATTTTAAACTTTAAGAAATTATTCCTCTTGCAATATAAAAAAAAGCGCAATTATTTCACTAACACGCTGGGTTCTTTTAGTAGTCTTGGAGATGAAATGGGAAAACATATTAGAATTTAATTCCATTAATATAAATTGTTGCCTTCAATTTTAGTCGGTATGAGTTAGTATACGGTGCTAAGAAAATTAACTAAAAAACCGGAATAACTTTTGATTTAATGATCGAATCCTTAGGTTCAAAGGTTCAAGGATTCAATCATAACGGTTCGAGGTTGTAACCTAAAATATGCTATGTAATTATTGCTGACGATATTTTAAGTGGCAAAATCAGACAGAAAAACGCACTTTCTTTGAATAAGCATACCTTTTTTACGATGGATTTGGTTTTCTGATCCCCAAAATACTACGCAATCTGGGAAGTAATCGCAATAGTTTGGTCTGGAGAGTGATCTAAAGTTTGGACCTTTTTATGTAAATATTATTTTTTGCGTATTTCGCAATATCTTAAATAAATGTTTAAGATAGTTGAAAAGTGTTTGCACACAATTATGAAATTCGTTTAACCTCATATAATTTCATGCAAAAAATAGATTTTAGTGAGTATTTATTATTTTTTATTTTGTTATTTTTATAATAGTCGAAAAACTTCAATGGTTGAATTGTAAGGCAGCATACAGAACAATGTAATTTTAAATGACGAAATACAAAATTTGAGCGAAATAGGTAGAATAGTTTCTGAAAAATCATATTTTGAAAAAGTCCTATTTTTTTTAAATTCTCCTAAACATATCCTAAATTATTTGACCAATTTCGCTCAAATTTTGCCATGTAAAAATACTTTCTTTAAAATTGTCTAAAAAAATTTTATACCTTACGATTCAACATTTTCGACTATTATTGAATAAACAAATAAAAAATAATGAATAGAAATTAAAGTTTATTTTTGGATGTTTGCGGCTAAACGCTTCAGTGAACATTATCTGTGGCTGAACGAATATCATAACTGAGTGCAAAAATTTAAATTCAATTAGAAAAATTCTCAAGATATAGCGAAATACGCAAAAAAAAAACACGAAGTTAAATTTAAGGGGTCCAAACATTGGACAGCTCGTCTGTCCAAATTATTGTGACCATTTTTCCTAGATTTCGACTAACCCCAGTAGACAGGTGGTCAAAAATCCGAATCGTCCGAAAAGAAGGTAACTTTATTCAGAGAAAGTACGTTTTTGTGCCTGATTCCCTAACTTAAAATATCGTCTGCCCTTATTAATTAACATATTTGGAGTCACCCCTTTAAGAGGTTTTGTTCTAGAAGGGGTCATTAGATCAGATCATCAGATCATTAGAATCATTAGATCAGAAGTTAATCAGGCTGGCCTACTCTTTATTTTGCACTTCGCTCATTAAACAATATGTCACTAACGAGAAACGTTTGGTTTTTATTGAGCACACTGTATATGGTGACGCATATTTCAGCTCTAAATTTAATGAGATGATATTTAATTATGATTTATTGTTATTTTATTTCGAAACAAGGCTATTTTTTTTAAGTTATAACATCTAAAATAAGTATCCAGCAAGCCTCTTTGAAAAAGAATGATAAAAAAATAAACGATAGAATAGATATAAAAATATTTTTCTATTGAATATAAAAAAATAAAAATAATGAACGGGATTAAAAATTTAATTCGTATACAAAATTTAATAATGTAAATTCACAAACGTAATAAACAAAAAAAAATGGATGGAGAATAAATTATAGGTTTGCAAAAGTTGAGAAATTTCGAAACGGACATGAAATTTAAAAATACTGAAATTTTAAACAAAAGAATAAAACAAATAAAGACGCTTTAAATATCTAATTTTTTTAATTCAATTGCTCATCATTCTAAATATACTGCTGCAGTTGGTTTGGTTTAGTTTATTTCAATCTTAAAATCTACTCGAAACTAAAATGAACGCCAGATAATACTCGTTTAGGAAATCAGTCAAATAAAAGGGGCAATTAAAAATGCATTTAACTTTAAAATACGGACGCAGCTCAATCCTTTTGTTAAATTTATACGCTGATTTAATTAGACTTGCATTTTACTAAATTCCTCAAAGCTAAACTGTGCCAGTTAACCTCTGTGGCGAGCATAACGAGCTAATGCTCACACCGCAAATTACGTAATTGTTAGGTTCAAGTTGGATGATTTCATGGAGGATTAAAAGGTCTCTTGTTTCTAATTTGAATCCGTTTTGTTCTATATCAGTTAAATTTGACACATATGGTTAAATCCTTCATTAATTATTTAAATAAAAATCACATAAATACTGTATTCATGTTTTACGCAATATACAGATACTTTTTTTTAATAGTAAGCATTAAATAAATAATATCAAGTAACGGAATCGAAAATGTATATATACATGATCAAAGGCTTCATTGACTTCAAAAATATGGCGATGGTACTAATGTGTATGATACTGATATAAGGGTGATTGCTACCACAGTATTTATAAGGGCAATACCAGAGTGCCACATATAATTAAGTATTACTGGCGTTAATTAAAATTTGGTGTTGTTTTACGACCTTCCAAATAAGAATGGAAAATTAATCGTTTTCTGAAAATTATCATGCAAATATTAGTGTCTTTACTAATTATTATCGAGAATTGCAGTCAACTAATTTTGAAAATAGGTACGAATTTAAATGAAATGGTTTTGTTTTAAAATGCTAAATTAATGGAGAAAAGTTACTTTTTTGTGTACATAAACCATATATATATTTTCTTTTGTATGCTTTCTTGCAATATTTCTATTATCTATAAAATTTAAGTACTTACCCATTGATCTAAAAAATAATTTCTCTTTCCCTCGCGATTTTCATTTTCGTAACTCGTGCCAAAAAATGTCGATCAAACCCGATGCCAAAAGTAAAAAATACAGCAAATAAATTAAAAAAGAAAGAATTACATTAGATGGTGCCGGATATTAATCTTAACTAGTGGGCTGCGTCCCCTGTTCGCTAAAGCTCGCCAAATTGCTACGCAATCTTATATGGTTTGATTCGCAAAGCAAGCTCGCTTCGCTCGCTACTAACTTAGGTACATTGCAAATGCACAAAATTCTAAGAATTCAAAACAATCATTCAAATCCATATAACAACTTTTTTTTAAAAAAAATTTTAGTAAATACTAAGTCATTAAAATAAATTTGGATTCAAATAAATAACACGTAATTCGTTTAACCTATTAGAAATGTGCTATAGTATAAAATCTTAAGACAAAATTTATAAAACTGATATCTCTTTAAAAAGGTTAAGATTTTGGCGTGAAAAAAGCGCTTTCTACAAAGTACTAAAATAGAGATCTATCGACAATGACTACTCACTTCTGCCTAGCTTAATAGTATGAGACTGCCGCAGCTGATAAGGTGAATTTCGGAAGAGATCACATTTGGTGAGAATGCACTCTCTGGTTATTTCATTTTCTGTTTTTAAAAGCGCTATAAGTTGAGCCACCTTAGCTATATTTGGCATGTGACATTTTTAGCGGCAATCATTGGTCTATTTTCTAGCGTTGCCATTCGGGGAGTTGTAATGAGGCTTTTTTTTATCGCCGTGTAAGAGAAATATATANTTCGGAAGAGATCACATTTGGTGAGAATGCACTCTCTGGTTATTTCATTTTCTGTTTTTAAAAGCGCTATAAGTTGAGCCACCTTAGCTAGATTTGGCATGTGACATTTTTAGCGGCAATCATTGGTCTATTTTCTAGCGTTGCCATTCGGGGAGTTGTAATGAGGATTTTTTTTGTCGCCTTATGTGAGAAATATATATATAGATATTTATATCGAAATTTTGAAAAATACGAAAACTGAAGAGAGATTAATACCATATCCAGTGCGAATTGCTATGTGACATAAGGTTATAGTTATATATTGTCAACGAGTAAAAGTACTATTCATTTATTGCTTTTTATCTTTTGTAAATTCCTAAATTTAATTTCTCAAATGATCAGTTGAATGTTTTAAAATCCAAGTATCATTTCATTTCATTACGTTTGACATATTAATAAAATAAGCTTGCTAAAATTATGATAACTACGTATTTTATTAAAAAAAAAATTCGACTTCGAAGGAAAAAAAAAACAATGATGAATAGGAAGCAATCATGAGTGGAGCGAACATGGGTAATGCCTCCTAGTATCGTAACAAAAACTTCCAAAAAATCAAAAAAGAACTTCCAAATGTATTTATGCTCATAAAGTTTAAGCATAAAGCAATGGTTTTCAACAAATATTTTTTTTCATACATTTGTTTTAAGGTAGCTTTGCACTAAAAATGAATTTCTTAATTTAATATTGTTTTTCATCCTATCTCAACTAGTTCCTCCAATGATTTGGATTCCTCATCAACTAATATTCTCGTCTTTTGGTGAGACAGTTTCTCTGGATTGTTACACAGAGGCATTCCCTATGTCCATCAATTACTGGACGAAGGCGGACAGCTGCAACATCCTGCATCCCAACGACAAGTACGCTGTCAGCATCTCAGACAATATCTACCAAGTGAGCATGAAACTGGTGGTTTCCAACATTGGCAAGGATGACTTTGGCGTTTATAAATGCATCGCCAAAAATTCACTTGGATCAACTGAAGGACTTATTCGATTGTACGGTAAGTTCTCTTCTTTTTATTTTCGTCAGTATGAAGATTAAGATCCTGAATTTATCACTATGGCGTGAATGTTTTGCACTTTATTTTGTACTCTTTAACTTACAAAAAGTTATGATGATACTTAACACACATAAAATTTAACAAATTGTCTGTGAGGACGTTAAAGATTGTCTTTAGACCGAATTTATCAGTACATTTATTTAAATTTTAACCATTGATTTTCTGTTAATATTCGATAAACTATGTTAATGCATGTTTTCAACAAATGCATGGTTATATAGAGTTGAAATTTCAGAAAATTGTTTTATGATATATGACGTCATATTTTCATGGTACCATTAATATAAATGGAACCATTTATTAATACCAAAAAAAAATGAATAAATGGTTATACATTTACTAACTATTCATACATACTATTTATTTATAAATTTTATTCTTACTTATATTTTTAGATATTGCATATTTGCAGAAATGAAAAGATTTTTTACGAATTATACTGTATATTTTTAATGAGATAATCATAAAATGCTATATTTTGTTTAAACTATATCCACGTTATGAAGGAAAAAAGATAATTTTTCAAATTCCACCATATTTTTTGGTATACTAAATATGAATAACTTATTTCTTCTATAAATTATATTCATTTTGGAAACCAAAACTATATTCTTCGGTATTCTGAATATTACTCTCCAAACTCTAATTTAAAGTGTATGGCTGTTCGAAACAAAAATACTATTTTCTAAATTTCACTAGATTTTTAAAATATTTCCTTAAAAAAATTAATTTTCTACAATATTCTATATAAATTTATAGATGGCTTAATATCTTGATTTAATCTAACAATTTCTTGGTGTAAAAGATATGTTTCAATAGGTCTTCGAATCTCAGCTACCAGTTATCTCACTTTCCACTACACTGTAAAAAATCAAAGTTCAAATTTCGGTATAAAGTACCAGCCTAATCCATATGCTGGTACTTAAATGGGTGCATCGTCCGTATGAATCATTTCACCGTAAAATCCATTTAAACCATAAAATATTATGCCGCAGATTTTGCAGTAATATTTAACTTAATTAACTTAATTAAATAAATCTTAACAGCATATACGTGATTTTGTGGTAATTTTAACTGCAGATTTTTTGTTTCGTAACATGATAAGATAAAAATGAATTTTATGGTAAAAAGTATCGGCAACCTGAGTACCTTTAGTTTTTACCGTAAATTGATCCGGATTTTTTACAGTGTATATGCTGTTTCAATTTTGAATACATGGGATTTTCAAATTCAACTATTATTTGCTTCGGAGCCATTTTGACACATTTAGAGAAACCTCTTTTTACAGCGTGAAACTACAGTGTAGAACTATTACATTGCAGAACTACATTTACAGTGTAGAACTATATTTACAATGTAGAACTATATTTACACCATAATTATTATTATAAACCGCAAAAAGTTCTATTCTAAATTATATTCATGTTAGAAAACAAAGAAATTTTTTTCCGAATTACACCATATTCTTTTCCCTAACTATAAAAGAAATCCAATGAGGCGTAGAACTTTCGATAATTGCGGAATTTGATGATGACGAATCGATCTTCAACTCATTCCAAGTATGGTATTTTTTTTTCGTTCGAAAATATACCTTTTCTTTATGTTTTCTCCCACAGCTCAAACTTTTTTAACTCATTTGTGTCCACTCCAATGCATCGACTTTCTCTAACTCGATATATTGTCTTATCGCTTTTTTCATTAACCCGCAGAGGCCAAGCCGCCAATTTCCAAGCAGAACAACAAAAAAGAAACCGAAAAGGAAGAGGAAGAAAACCAAGAGAATAGTAAGTTAGATAATTTTCTTCAATTTTGTCACCATTTCTTTTAATTTTATTCCGCCTAAGTGAATTTCTTTTTATCGCTTCAACATATAGCGTCTTAATTAACTTCCGAACTAAAACAGTGAAAAAAACATAAAAGTTGCCTTTTAATATTAGATTCATTTTTTACATTGCGAATGTGTATTTTTTCAACAGTTTCGAAAGTTTTTTTCGTTCTAGTTTCCAACAATGAAATGAAGTTTCGTCGTAATGGATAAATTTAGTTATAGTTTTCTTCTTTTTTTATATATTAAAATGTAAGAAAGTGAAAATTATTTTATTTTAATTTTAAAATGCAAATTAAATAGCAGATGGTATTTTTTTACAAATATTTTCACCATTTCTAAATCATATCTTCTAATTTCCGCAGCGAATAGAGAGTTAAATAAATCTTAACAAAATCTCGTTAACTTTAGAGTGTCGCAAAAACAATCTTTCAACTGGAAAATAACTGAAATAATAATTTTATAAGTTTATTCAAAATTCAATTGTTAATTCAATTGTTAATCAAATATTTAGTTTTTTTTTTAAATCTGAACAACCTCATCTCAAATTATTTTTTCAAAGTTTTAACAAACGTAATTTATGTAATATCTGATAGTAGCTGTAGAAAATAAAAACTTAACGATCAGTGTTAAATTGCCTTCCTTTGAGATTGTGAAGGCACATTTTTCCAACTGTCTCAAAAACATTCTTCTTTGTTATTAATCACAGACAAAAGATTAAAGTATGGTACATTAGAATGAAATATGTTTGTATTAAAATGCAATTATTATTTTTTTCAAAAGGCGTGAAAACCTAATTGACATTAAAGAGCAAAATTTTAAAAAAGTTTCATGCTGCAAATTACAAATAACATAAAGGAAAAGATCACCAATTGCTTTAGTAGAAAAGCAGTATTATTTCGATCTAAACGTTGACAGCTCAGAGCAGGCTAAATAGTTTAAAATCACTGCTTTTGTAAATTTTTTTAAGTCTTTCTGTGAAAATTTTTTAATAATTTTTTATTTATTTACTTTTATTAAACCCGAAATCATCGCCTCCTGCTTGTTCTATTTATTCATCACTTTTAAAAACAATTACTCATCTCCACTCAGAGAATGCTACACACTCAATCATCGTCTTTTTTCCTCTATATTTATTATAAAAACAAAAACAAAATGTTTACAAAATGTAATGGAACTAATATAATTTTTTGTATAAACCCTTAATTAATATAAAATAATCGTAACTAAAATAAGTGGATATCCGTATTTGAAAAATAATCAAACGTGCTAGAAAGAAAAACTAAACTTGGGAAATAATCAAACGTACTACAAGAAAAATTAAACTTGGGAAATAATCTAACGTGGTAGAAAAAAATTAAACTTGGGAAATAATCAAACGTACTAGAAAAAAATTAAAATATGGGAAATAATCAAACGTACTAGAAAAAAATTAAACTTGGGAAATAATCAAACGTACTAGAAAAAAAATTAACTTGGGAATTCAGATTGTGTGACTCAATGAGAAGAAATACCTGGGAGGTCATTTTAACAAAAAATTGAGCATTAAAAACTACCATTCAGTTTAGTTTACCTTATCAATTAAAAATTACCAAAAAAACGTACCGTAATCTGGTAGTTTAGAAATTACTTTTTCTCAGTACATAAAGAAAGATCATAATAATTTCCTGCATTCATTACAGTATAACAAAATCTTACTCACCTTATTTAAATAAATATATTTTTTTATTATAAAAAATATAATTTCCAAAAAATGTATATATTTTTTTAGCTGACATCTTACATTATTTATAAGGTCCTAATTAATTTACATCGCATCTTAGTTGATTTGCTAACTGACAAACATCAAACGAATTGAAGGTTAGCTCTTACTTCTATGTCTTTTTTAAGCTACAAATGAGCATTTTTTATGAATATCAAAATTTACTTTTTGTCACTTTTACTTCTAAAAATATTAAACATGGCACAAGAAATTTTTTTTATAAATATTACTAAATCANTTCCAAAAAATGTATATATATCTTTTAGCTGACATCTTACATTATTTATAAGGTCCTAATTAATTTACATCGCATCTTAGTTGACTTGCTAACTGACAAACATCAAACGAATTGAAGGTTAGCTCTTACTTCTATGTCTTTTTTAAGCTACAAATGAGCATTTTTTATGAATATCAAAATTTACTTTTTGTCACTTTTACTTCTAAAAATATTAAACATGGCACAAGAAATTTTTTTTATAAATATTACTAAATCACAAGCGAAGACAATTTTTAATAAAAAAACTTTTCGTTAAATAAAATTGTAGAAAAATGTTGCCATCAAAGAAATGCACAGTAATTGCATGAAACTTCTAGTTCGCTTAATAAATTATAAATATAAAATGGAGCTGAAAGGTTCAGTTTTTATTTCTTTGGTTAGCAAAACTATATATTTAATATTCGCAGAAAATAGTGCAAACAGAAACGACTTATCAAATATTAGTATTCAAATCTCAACGGAGGCAAATTAGCGTCATTTCAAAAACAGTCGGTGAAATTAAAACTTGTGAATGTTTATGCTTAATAAATTTGAATTAAAAATGAATAGTTTATAGAGAATTAAACTTTTTCCATTGAGTGGACAAATCTAGAATTTTATTCTCTGAAAAGTCTGTTTACCGCTGAGAATGCCACCTAAATATGTATCGACCAAACAAATTAAATCTACGAAGTCTTCTGGGAATGATTTATTAAATGCTGAAATTTATGGCCTTGGAAGAAAGTTTAAGCATTTGCAACCTCCCGGCGGATCAGAAACTGGTGTTTCCGATGCGTTCAGATGCCCAATGGAATCCAATAAGTCGCCAAGTAATGATTTTTTGAATAATAAAATTTATGGTCTTGGAAGGAAATTGAAACACTTACAACCTCCTGGTGGATCAGAAACTGGCGTATTTGATGCTTTCAGGCACCCTATAGAAGCAATTTCTACCGCCAAAAAAGTAAAGGGCTACTTGAAGTCACAAATCTTTGAATCGTCTCCATTATCGAACGATAACATTGCAGCCAATTCACCATCCGGAAGAAATTGGCCCGATAAATATAAATCAACCGTTTTTGAGCCTGATGAACCTCTAAAACCACTAAAAATTAAAATTGCTAATAATAATCCAATAATTGGGAAGGATGATACTAAAATAAAAAATAGAAAGTACGAGATTCGTAACCCTATTACTTCTGAAGGCATTGAGGATAGTTTCAAACCATTGTGTTATAAGCAGCCTCCTGGCGGAAAGTCAGGCCTTGTCTTAGAATATAATGAAAAGCCTCAGCCGTTTTAAAAAACTAATGTCATTTTATATAGTTGTGTGACTGTGAATGTTAAGAAGAATACTCTTTTAAAAAAATGCTGATACTTTAATTTAATTTAAAATTGTTTGTTATGTAATTGGAATTTAGCATAATGAAAAATTAATTTTAAGAAATATGAAATTGTTTAAATCTTTAATTTGAAAATAAATTTTTATTTCACTTTCTGTCAAGTTTACTATGAATTTTAATTACGTCTTTACGCTTTGTATGTATACGTAAAAAAATTTTGGACAGACCTGCGACTTATTAAATGTATTTATTGGAAAAACCATCCTTACTTGTTTAAAGTTTGTAGAAAGTAGTTTTAATTAAAATGGATTTGTCCTTCACTATGCAGTATTACTACGATCATAAATAGCCAAGTTACAGCAAAATATAGAAAAGATTTTTTTCGGTTTAATTGACACCCATGATTTGTTTTTGGTATTTTTAGATCAGTTGATCACAGGAGAAAAATCGCCAAAAAATGCACACCACTGCCATTATTGCTTAATATTACCTCCAATTCATTATTTTTTATTTTTAAATGCATAAAAATTAAATAAAATAAAATAAAATAGAATGAAAAATTTAAAAAATAAATAGTTGATTTTCTTCGCGGTTTATAGAAAATTACCTTCTTTTTACCAGCAGCTTTATTAATTCACTATACGCAATATCTAAAAACTCTCCTGTACGCTTTACACTTTTTTGGAAGGGAATGGAGGATTTGGGATAGTAATTGTAATAATTTTTGCTGTTAAGTGAAGGATCGAATGAGATCAATCATGAGACAATCAAACCAATAATTAAGAAGTTATATGGGTTGTACATTCAAAAATTTATAACTTATTATATACAATTCTTTCATTCCACTTTCATATAAGTTCAGAAACTATAGATTTTAACCAGACACCTAAAATACTACTTGTTCTATTGACTCCTAACTAATCTATACAATTTAGCGTAAAAAGTAAGAAGGTAACAATACTTGATTTGGCTTGATAGCTAATGTGATGCATAAATATGGGTGCAAATACAAAATTGTACATTGTGGTACGAAAAACATTATAATTTCTAAACTATTGGCCCGATCGTCTCGGAATTTGGCTCATTCGATTAAGCGCAAGAAGTAGAAAGGAAATAATGCTTTACTTGAAGGTATAAAGGATATTCAATACCTGCCCCAACATCATCACCGTTTCACCCCACAAAAAAAAGTAAAAAAGAAAAGTGAAGAGTATAGAGAAAAGTATATGAGTTTCAGTCTTCATTTATTATGACATAAAAATAAATTTCTGTGAAAACTAATATTGGGTTTTATTTTTTCCAAGAATATGTCTACAAGGTACATTTATTAGTAAGTACAAAGCTGTATGTTGTATATTTATAGAAACTTTTATAACTTTTTATATTTGGTCCGATCATCTTGGGGCTAATTTTATTCAAATAAGCGCGCATTTACATCAGAAAATATTCCTTAAATGTTCAGATAACTCCAAGAACAGTTTTAAAACCGTACTTAAGACACGTCAAAAATCATACATTTTACGCATAAAAAGCTAATTAACTTCAGAATTGTTCATTTTATTCAGCCAGGAATAGTGTCCTTCAATTTAACATAAAATGTATCGGAAAGAATATTTTATTTGGTTAAATAGTGAGGTCTGATGCCCAAATAGGTACAAGTACCAAATTGCACATTTTTGCTAATGAAACCTTAGTAATTTCGAAACTACAGGTCTGATAGCTTTGTGATTGGGTTCATCTAATTCAACGCAATACATACCTCACTTGCACGTGTGTTGCACCACTCCCATTTCCTTCAGAAAAGGAGCAGAGTTCAGATGAGAGTAATAAGAAAAAAAGTAAATATTAATTTCCTTAAATTGTTCTGAATATTATACTTTTATTTTCAGACACTTTTTTCTCAGTATGAAATACTAGCATAAAGTACTAACTAAACTTTTTTTCTGAAAACTGTCACCAGCAATTATTTTAGTACCAATTTTACATTGAATTTTTCAAATTTAATGCTTCCTTCTGAGAAATAAGGAATCCACACCACGACTCTTGAGAGTAAATTACTTTAAATTTTTCAAATGAGGCTTAAATTATTTCTTTTTATCTCTTGATATTCTAAAAAGTTTTTTCTCCGCTTAAGAAGTTATATGTCAACAAAGCTACAAATTTCAAAGTAAGAAAATAGTAATTTTTAAATCAATGCATTTAGCATAGTCCCGCAGTGGACTGATCGTTAAGACACGGTTCCCAGCAGATCACCGAAGTCAAGCATCACTGGCTACGGTCAGTGTGCGGGTGGGTGACCACTTGGATCAGTCTGCGTAGGGATCGAGGGTGTGCGGTATTGGTCCTCATTAAACTGTGCTACCGTAAAGGGTTCGACTTCGCGCGCAGGTCGTCGTGCTACCGAAGCGGGGGTGCCATCCCTTCCGCAGAGGATCAAAATTGTGATGGCATGTCTTCGGATCATCCTCCGGGATGTNCACTGAAACCAAGTGTTTTTTAAATAGCCCATTGTGCAGCTCTAGTGCGACGTAAAGTAACAACAACAACAACATTTAGCATAAAATACGAGACCATGAAAACAGTCCGATTTCGGAATAGGAATTTATTGTTTTAGAACTTTTTCTTAATTTATTAATATGCTTTAAATTACATTAAAAGTTATTTGAAATTATTTATTTACTCCGTAATTTTCATTTGCTAAATTTTTCTTCATAATAAGCTCACTATTTTTTTTATTTAATTATGAATTCATTTGTTTTGACACTATTATTCATATTTTGGGAGGGGATTCAATAAATCTATTACTGCACTACCTATTGTAGGTGCTCATATTTGTATATTTGGTACCGATTATCATGACCCCTATTGTTTTTTTATTTAAAATACCAGTTGTAAATTTTCAAGCAACCGCAACTGATTAAGCAACACTCAAATCAATGATGTTTTGACATTTTTTAAAACCCCTCCTTAAAACGAATAAGTCTTCATTTTCTGAAATTAATAAACAAAATCAAAATTAATTACGAAAAAAGCAATTCAGGATTTCATGTTCTTTTATTTAATGAAACTAGAACTAATTTTTCTAAAAATTACCTAATACAAACTACTTAGAGATTTTTGTCATAATTTTGTTCAAAATTTTGCAAAATAAACAGATTCTGCACAGCATGCTGAAATCTTCTATTACTCTTAATGTAATATGTTTTATAAAGATTGATTCATTTAATATCAATTTTAATTTTGTTGTTTTTTATCCAGAAATGAGTTTTGAGAATCCTGTAAAGACATTTATTGAGTTGAATACAGTACTTTATACATGTTTTGTATTCAATGTGCTTATTCCATCGCCCAATGGTCTGTTTAACGAAAGGGTGAAACGGTTTATCAAGTAAAAGGAGGAATTATCAGGAATTAGATAACGAGGTCGCACATAAATGAAAAATAATTTCGTAACCCCTTAACTATCTTTTTGTTTCTAAACAAAAACGGTCATAAAAGTGACTACTTTTTCATTCAGGAAAATTATGTAAAAAGAGGTATTTGTACAATATATCGCTGATGGGCTGCTACAGTGGCACAACTCAAAAAACTCGTGTTTTGGATTAAGAACAGGTGTAAATAAGAAAATGCACATTCTTTCAGCAATAATACTTGCACAACTTGCATAGTTCAACTTCGTTTAAGCAAACGAAAGCATTTCTTATGCATTTTACTTAGCAATGAAAACTTTAAACCCACTTATCTCAAGACTAGATTTTTCGATTTGTGCCGCTTTTGCAGCCCATGAGCGATATGTATACATTTTTGATTATTGGAATTTTTTTTATCTTGAAATTCTAAACTTTATATGTACTCCATATGCCCATGTAACTCTGATTCCATCATATACACAATATTGGAAAATATTTTTTTTCTCAGAACACAAATCACGTGTAATCATAAGGATCATAAGTAGCTCCACTGAGACTAAGAAATACATATCCGAAATGCATATATTTGGAAAGCGCTGACACTTAATTTCCTTTAAATAGTCTGGAGCAAGACTCTAGTGTATGAAATAAGAAATAACAAATTTCAGGGCGCAAGAGATTAATAGGTTTAAACCTTTTTGTTACATTACTTTTGAACGTTCTGTCCCGAAAATATCAAGGGCACGAGAAATAGGAAACAAGGGTTTGAACGGGAGCCAAATGGATGCGGTTAATCTATAATTAACAATTTGGCAGTTGCTGAGCTTGTTTTTTGTGAGACGTAAATAATGGTAAACTCGCCAATATTTCCAAAGCCTTCTTGAATGTCTATATTTTTTCTGTGCCAAATTTCGTGCTTTAGATAACATCTGTTCAATTTCTATGGAATGATGGTTTGCTCTGACAAAGTGACTTTGTAGTATTGGATGGATAAAATATTGCCTCATCAATGCTTCTGCAAATTTGAAGCAGATCCATTGTTCATTACCATTTAAATTGGCTAGTAATTGAAAATTCCGCAGTTTCCTCTAAACCGGATGAAAGAATTGTTGAAGTTTTCATTTGCAGAAGCACCTAAAAGGGAATAAATCTTCAAATGGAATAAACTTTATCCCATTTTGGGAAAAATCAGCCTAGAGCGATGTGAGTGAAAGATGGCGACCGACATATGTACGTGCATAAGTCACTATTAAAATATTCTCAACCTTGGCTCTGAGCACAAGAATAATAGAATCAGTGCTGTAGTCTTGGCTCGCAATCCATTTTTTCGTACTACTGCCATTTGGGTCCACTGTAAAAAATTCAGGATAAAAATAAGAAACAAAAAATATCTGATATGCCGTATTTTCTACTGTAAATTTTACTGAATCACTGTAACTAAAAAAATATTACTGTAGAGGTTACGGTATAAAACTTTACGTTAAAAATAGATTTTACAGAAATTATATATATTTTATGGATACTGTATTCAGTATGCCAGTACATCTCACAGTGATTTTATACGGAATTTCAGAAAAAGAATTGCAAAAAATCATAATGTTGAGTCCTATAATATTTTATCGACAAATAATTAAATAAAAATATTAAAACAAGACCTCAATTTGTTTTAAGAATCTTGTTTTTCTTTATTTTTCTATCGTTTGTGCATAATACTATTGCTATACTTAATTTGTTGACTGTAAATAATTAGTACTTACGTAAACCCACAATATATTTCACTAACCTCCTCTTAACGTCTCTTTCTTCGATATAATGACATTAAAAACAGAGCACTAAGTTTGCAGTTAAGAAATATCCATGTTCTTAACCTAAGCCTATCTAAATTCAACGTAAAATCACATAAGACATGAGAAATGTGATTTATGGAAATAATATAATTTATTTTTAAATTAAATTTGGTAGCACGTGGATGAAAGAAAATCAAATATCGCGCGAATGAAAAACTTTAAAAATCAGTATTTATTTTTATTTTTAATTTGAGTAAAATCTTAGAGAGTTTGCGATTAAAGAAGTTCAAAAAAAATTAATGTTTCCACTAATAGCTAGTTGCAAAATATACTAAAGTATAATAGAAAGCCAAAGCTATGGTAGTAATTACAGCAACATACAGCATTTCAAAAACTGAAGTCAGTCCAAAGCGACCCTACGTCGACAGGTCGAGAGATTATAAATGCTCACCAAATGACAAATCCTTAAATGCCGAACTGTATGGTCTTGGAAAAACGCTTAAGCATTTGCAGCCCCCTGGTGGTACAGAATCTGGTGTGTTCGATGCTTATAGGAAACCTTTAAAAGAACTTCCGGCCAGAAAGTATGTTAAAGATCACTTCAAATCCTGCATATTTCAAGGCCCTTGTATATCTCCACCACATCGAGTGATTCCTCTGGAAGAGACTACTCTCTACAAATTATTCCAAAAGCCACCTTCTGCTGGTAGAAGAAGTCTGCGCAATAGATTTAAATCAACAGCATTTGATTTCGATCCGCCAAAGAAGCCAATGCAAATTCTAATAGTCAAACGAGACCCAATCACTGGCTGCAATTGCCAAATTACGGATGGGGAAAAGAAACTCAGAAAACACATCATCCGAAATCCAATTACGTTTGAGGGCATAACGGAAAGATGCATACCCTCCCGTTGCAAGCAACCTCCTGGAGGGACATCAAGTTTAATTTTAGAATATGACGAATCTCCTCGATCATTTTAGAATGCAATAAGGGAGCTTTGATTTTAAATTTCTCGCCAACGTAGAATTTTAATATTGGAATAATTTTAATTAAGCATCAGCATATTTGTATTAGATTAAAGCATACATGGTAAATTAAAGGAATATTCGTAAAATTATTCATTATTTATCTCTTTGAGGGTTTATCATTTTATGGTTACTATCATTTTGTATTTTTATTATTATATAAGGGTTGACATTATTTCATGGGTTATTTCACAAAATGGTCCTAAACAAATTAAAAATTAACGTCGAAACTCGGGTTTTCCATTTTTCTATCATAAAAATAACATGAAAATGTTTACCATTGTTTTGCAAGAAACCACCTGTGGAGGAACTTTAGCTTTAATTATAGAATATGACGAATCTCTCCTCCACCATTTCTATATGCAATAAAGGATTTCCCATTTAAAAAAAATTCTAAGAAACATTGAAATTACGTTGTAATTTTCGTCCGCACATCTTTGATGATTTTATTTCCATTCCTAACTAAATTTCCACTCTCTTGCTGACAGAAATAATACTCTTTTGCAAACATGATGCACTGATGTTTTTTTTTAATTCACCAAGTAATACAAATATGAATTTTTGGTATTTTTTGATCTGCCGGGCGCTATAAAATTCACCTATTTCTAGTTCGTTTTATTTACTTTTTATGTGCATGAAAATTAGAATTTAAAAAACGGAAGGAAAAAAAATTGCTGAAGTTTTCAGTGACATTTCGCTTCCACCCGGTTTACCAAACAATACTGTTTCTTAAAGTTAAAAATGTGAGATTTCTTAAATTTTGATAATATTACCTTTTAAAAAATAAATTTTTTTTTCACCAAAATTTCAGTATTTATCAACACCTTATATCATAAAATTAAAGTCGCCAAATTGAAGATTTTTATAAAGAACGTGTAAGTTGATTATTAGTTGTAAAATAATTTGATTCAACGAAAACTGTTTGTGTACGATATTGTAACATGAATTTTTAAGTTTAGTTTAAAAATATCAAAGGAGTAATAGTTAAACTCCATAAAAAACCATGTTAATAAACATTTTTAGATTCCACTTTTTATACCTCTGGTGATGGTGACTAAGAAATGCTTTTTATATAAATCTAAAAATTATTCAGTTGTATTCGCCTGGTAATCGTGTACTATTGTAGCTTAAATATATGTTTTACTTTTCCAAATGGAAATAAATTGCGTAATAGTATACACCAAAGAGCCATTACATTATGGTCACCCTGCTAATAACATGTAGGACCCCCTTTAGCCCTCAAAACTGTTAGTACCCGCCGTGGCATTGATTCCACAAGGTGCTGATAGGAAGTCTGAGGTATCTGGTACCAAACGCTCACCAACTGGTCCTGCAATTCCCTCACATTGCGAAGGGGTAGCGTGGCAGCACGAATATCATTTTCCAAGTAGGACCACAAATGCTCTATTGGATTAAGGTCAGTTGAATTTGGGGGCCAAGACGTGACTTGAAAGTCACTGGAATGTTCCTAGACGATTCTACCCTT
Source organism: Parasteatoda tepidariorum (assembly GCF_043381705.1). Classification (NCBI taxonomy): domain Eukaryota; kingdom Metazoa; phylum Arthropoda; class Arachnida; order Araneae; family Theridiidae; genus Parasteatoda; species Parasteatoda tepidariorum. The sequence goes on along the minus strand of NC_092206.1, from coordinate 32,340,862 downwards.
ATGACATGGCGCATTATCCTGTTGGTAAACACCATCCCCCGTAGGAAAAACTGCTGCCATGAATGGGTGAACCTGGTCTGCAACTATGTTCAAGTAGATTACAGACGTCAGGGATTGTTCTATGAGGATTATGGGTCCTAATTTGCCCCATGAAAACATTGTTCCTGGGCGAGAAACCATGAAAACCTAGGAGAGTTCATTGTTATAGATGGAGGGTGGCCATAACGTAATGGCTCTTCGGTGTATATTTCAAAATAGAATTTGAAACAATGTAGAAGGAAAATAATTTTTTTTCATTATTATGATCCTTTTATTGTAACTGCAAGCGTGCAACTTCTACAAATTTTTGGCGACAACTAAATTAACAAATCATTGCTCCGAAATGATATCATAAACTGTGTTTTCTCAAAGTCAGAAAATAAACTGTAATTTCACTAATTTTTCATCAAAATATTTTTTGATTGCGTTGATATTTTAATTGGCTCGTAGACGTGTATTAGACCGTGATGGCTCAATTGTTAAAGACATTAAGCTGTCATATTCAAAGACTGGGGTACATTCCTCCCACCAACCCTACCTCAAATCGATGGCTACCAAAAAGTAAAAGCGACATTAGGCTCAATAGTGACCATATCGAGATTAGTATGACTTTGGTCACGATATTGGGGAGCCTTAACCTAAATGATTCCACTGGTTTATAATAGGCTGTTGAGTCAAGAATATTTTTAGATGGCAGCAAATGTTATTCTCTATGACTCCTATATATTTCCCCAGGATCTTTTATGAATAATTACTATGAATAAAAATCTGTTTAATTGTTGAATAAAAAAACGAAAGGAAGAGAGTTCAAATAACAAATTTTAAATTTCAGTACATCATTGTTTGCGGATTATAAGGATAAATAGAAAAAAATTTAGAAAAACAGGATTAATATTCTGTATTGCTTATATTTATTATTTATTTATGTTCTTACGTAAAAACAAGTTTTTTTACATAAAAAACCTGAAAAATAAGTTTTTAATTCACTTTAAGAATGTAATTGGAAAATAGAATTTTCATAAGTTTAATTGACTAATAAATTATAACGATTAAGAATGCATTTGTGTAAAAGTGAATCAGTAATTCAGTAAATGAGTATCGCACAATATTGCCTTGAAATAAGGAGTGAATAATGAAAGAAAAGATAAATGACAAATGTAAACATAATCACCCGGCTAATTATTGTATTTGAATCAAAGAATGGGTGTGTTAGAAAATGTAAGAATAAAATCGTACCTCCTCTTTCCATTTTTTGTAGAAAATATAATTTTTATTACTCCCATACACTCTTAATTAAATTAAATAATTATATGCCTCTCATTAATTTTTAAGTAATTCTCACAATTCCTTTTCAAATAAAAATAACGAAAAAGTATTTCAGTGAATCAACGTTAAAGGAAAGCCCTTATCAGCAAAAGAGCAAATTAAGTTGTTTATTCGAATCAGTAAAGGAAAAATACGTCAAACCTATAATTTGTGATCCAGTAATTGTGGACAACATTTTATAAACGCTTATTTTTTTTATTCTCTTAGTTAAAAAGAAAATATTTAATTATTTGTTCCTTTGATATGCTTCTCAATTTTTTTAATTAATTTCCTTTTTAATATGATAATCTGGATTCGTGCTTGGGAACATCTCAAATATAAAAGTCGGAGTTTGTAACTTTTCGTACGTGCTAACTCAATCGTTTGTCTGAATCCTTTGCAGTGGAGTGTTATTTTGTATCTCTTATGACTCTAGAACCAACTTGAGCCTTCGATCCAAAAAGTCGTTTAAGCATTTTTATTATTCGTCAGAGAAAATTTTTTAAAAAAATGATTTTTTTTCGCATTAGCTTTAACACTATACATTGCAATAAATAAAATTGTAGACGATTCTGTTTATGATTTTATAGCATGTTCATTAATGTCTAATTATTTTTCGTAAGTTTAGACATCAGCATGAATGGCATGAATATCGGTGAATGGCATGTATATCGGTATTATGTCACTGAATCAGCACTGCTTAAGTTATTTTTAAAAGATTTACTCATTTTGTTCATAGTAGAGCTTTTGAAACGAGTCTTTGGGAGTGGATAACGTGCAAATTTTTAAAAAGAATTAATAAAACCAACTAAGACGAAAAAGTATGAAAATAAAATAATATTTAAAAGATTTTCTGAACCGAAATTAAAAAGAAATTAATTTCAAAAATAACATTTTTGGATAAAGTGGATATGGTGATCGAGAAGAACAATCATATTTTAATTTTATCTGAAGATTATCGGGTAAAAAAGATGCGTGTTTAAAAACGGGAAGTAGAGATTGATAAAAGTAGGAAAATCAGCAATAGATTTGAATGAAAATAAATAAATAAATAAGTTACAGTCAGCAAATCAATGGTGTATGTCTTTTTTTGACACAATTTTTAACCGTTTTCAGAAGTTATGCTCATTGTTAGTTTTTACACTTTTATACACTATTGGTAACAAAACGTAAGTGTGACTATTATAATCGGTGATATGGAAAAGCCATGTTTGGATCGAAATAGTAAGCCTTATACTTTTAACGCAGTAGTCTTCATGGTCTTACAGTTCTGAGCGAAATACAAGTGCAAACTAACTATTGTGGAGCCTTTTTCCTATAGAACTAACCAGCATTTGAGTAAAAGGAGATTAAAACCATGAAAATCTTCGATGGTTAGCCTGATGACAAGGTTATTCTAGCCCATGATCTGTCAATCACTGAAGGTATTTTACGTAAGTACTGTGGTCAGTGCAAACAGGCAGCAGAATTCACATCCACCAGCCACCATTGAGATTTGAATCTGGGTCATCTTAATGGGATGCAAGCACTCAATTCCCTGAGACACCGCAGCTAAATCAAACTACATTGTCATACTTCTTGAACTAGATTGAAAGATGCCTTAAACTGTAATAAGGTTTGATTTATCACCTTGACCTTTAAAACATGACCTTTAAATGATACTGGTAGTTTGTAGTACAGATACTACGCTTTGGTGTTGAACCGATTTTTCTGAGGGAGTGAGGAAAATTAATTACGCGCATTTTTACAGTAATAAAATTACTTGATAAATCAGTATTTATAAGTCCTTAATTAACTTTAGCACATTGAAGTTTCAAAGTATTAATTCCTATTTATTTATTTCAGATAAATTAGAAACCGGTTCAACTTATCGTGAGACGTATGAAGAAGTTCGGATTAAAGGTAAATGTATGTATTCCATAACTCATGTTTAAAAATTTTTTTCCCTGATGAGAATTTTTTTTTTAGTAGAAAAGATATAACAAATATTTAACAAAAAATATCTCATGCTTTGCGTTTAAAGATACATACGAACATTTCTTTGTTTAAACCAAGCAAATGTACTTTTTAATTTATCGGTTATATTCTATCGGCTATATTTATTTGAAAATTTAGAGATAGTGTCAAAGTTAATATCTATTCTGATAATTTAAAGTGTTTTTACTATTTGCAGCACACGCATATATTTTTATTCAGTTTCGTTATTTTAATAAAATTGATTTTTTTTCATAAAAAAACTGCCATTTGAAGATAGAAACTTGAGTTAAAGCTTTTTTAAACATACTCACTAAGTTGTACCATTATGCTACTTTGGTAACTTTTTAATTGGGTTAATATGCCAGTTATACTATTATTTTCCTCTTATCATTCTTCTCTTTAAAAAATGAAATTTAAAAGAAATTATTTTGTTTTCAATGTTAAAATTACTATGTAGGGATATAATGAAACAAGTAAATTACTTTTTAGCTGTATTACAGATAGTTACAATATATAGATTAATAGATACTTACCAAAGTTAACACAAAAGTTTTAAAAAATATCCTTATCACTTAGTTAAGTCCAACCATATATCCACTTAACCTCACCTCAAATAATTCATAATAAATAGAATTCTGAAATTTATTCTTAAATATCTACGTTCCTTAGATGTTTTTCAACTATTTTGAACTAAAAACGACTTTCTTGGCAGTTTTCAATGATATTAGAGAAAGTTCATCAACAGCATAAACTAACATACTGTATAAGTTGATCATAAACAGATCATTTGCAAACATTTTTTTCTTCATATTTTTACACTGAAATAAAAATACTTTCCACAATCTTATTAAATGTCTCTATATCAAAAAAAATATCTTAATTTAAAAGGATTAACTGGATGTCTCTTAACGTATACTCACTTTACCCCATGTATCCCCTTTACCCCACTTGACCCTACTCAATCCACCATCTTAATGATTTAAATCGCCTACCTTACTTATGTGAATTATATTGAACAGACGATGTTTAGCTTAACAGCTTTCAATGAATAAGCTTGCCAATTTTCGACGGTTTCAAAATATGTAGAATAACCGAATTGAATACATAAGATAGTTGTCGTAAATTTTAAATATGGGCATTCACCTTCAAATATGGACACATAAGAAAACTGGCGTAAATTTGATCCCTTTAATGTAAATTTCACTTTTTATGTATTTTGTCACATTCTTCAAGCTACTTAAGCAAAAACAAGTTCTTACGTTTAAGAATGAAATTTATCAAAAATTTACATTTCATACTTTCATGAAAGCAGAAGTAGAAAATTTATTGCGTTTAAAATATTAAAATATAAGTAAAAGTACAAAATACAAAATTTAACTGAAATTGGTAAAATACTTTCCGAATCGTAACATTTAAATAAAATTCTTATTTTAGTACTTTTGCTTTCCTGAAAATCAGTAGAATATTTTTTATGTGATAAAATTTTAAGAACTTAGCATTTCAATGTTTTCATTTATCAAGATATATTAGCTCACTTTCACCCATAATGTGCTTATTTTATTTCAAAATATATTCTTTAAAATAATGTAAAATTTTTTACCTTTCACTTTTGAAATTTTTTCGACCGTTATTGATATCAAATTAGATTAGAATTAGTTACAAAAATTTCTTCAGAAATAAAATTATAACTAATACAAAAAATAGATTCTACATGAAAGTATTCTTAAATAAATTATAATAATTTTGTAATGAATTGCAATTTTATAATAAATTTAAAGAATCGTACTGCATATACATAGTATAGCGTTGAAAATTTCCTTAGATGAATTTATTTCCTAATAAAGTCCTCTAAATCTAATACATAATAAATTCATCCATTCATATGCTAAACTGCACAAATCTTTACAGCTCAACAATTTCATTACATTTATATTTACATAAATGAAATTCTCTACAATGGTGATATTAATCAAAGAGTGTAGGAGCATTTCAAATGCTTATCATTTCTTTGTATTTAGAAATGTATTGCTTTCATAATTATCCATACAAGGCTTTACAAGTGTCTTTGATCTTTGGCATAGTTTCTTACAAGTCTAAATTAATTTATAAAACAAAAAAATATTTAATATTTATCCCTGATAACGGTTATTGACAGAAAAAATGACAGGTTTTCTTTGTTTTCTTTCTTTTTCTCTTCAATGGTAGAAATCTTAAGTATTCAGAGAAAAGACCACTTTTTAAAACATCAAAATTGGAATCACGTTAAACTCCATAAATTAGTTACTTTTATTTCTTTTCTGAGCCAACTAGAGCAAATTACTTCATATCGAAGTTTAAAAATATCTAACGCTAGCATTCAGATCATTTCCCAAAGTACCTATAAACTTGAGTCACTAGATTTGAAATGTTCCGTTGAATTAAATTTAACCCCTTCCCTCTCGCTCCCGTGAAAATGACGGGGTGAGGTTTCGCCCTCTATTTCTCGCTCCCGTAATATTTCCGGGCTGGAGTGTTCAGTAGTAACGCGCAATAATAATAAGACTAATTCATTTCTTTTGCCCGGAGAACATTTTACTTCTCATTTTACACACCAGATGGCCAGGATACTTTTAAGGTAATTGTAGATAGTTCGTTTATTTTAAACTAGATGTCACCACTAATCAGTTTTCAGCCATAAAAAAATAGGCACTTTCATGACCGTTTTCTTGAAAATTAACCGATCGTTAAGGGGTTAAGTTATGAGAGAGGTCACTATTAAAAATGGTATATTCAAGTTCTGCCTTAGTTCAAGTACCGAAAGAGAAAGACCTATGGTAGTTTCGTCCCTTTAGCAACTTTTTTAGATTGTTCCCCAAAGTACCTATAAACTTCTGGAGCTACTTGACTTGAAATGCTACGTAGGATTACATTTAAGTTATGAGGAAGGTTTATATGCAAAACGTTATATACAAGTTTTGCGTTGGTTTTGGTATTAAAAGTAAAGGTCAATGGTAGTGTTGTCCCTTTAGTAACCTTTTATGTAGTAAATTCTTCACTTCATTAACTAAAAATATGGTTGAGGAAAAATTTACTAATATTACCCTGACACGATCAATAAAGGGAGATAAAAAATCTTAAAGGGAGTCGATAGGACATACACCAGTAATGCTAAGACTGTCCTTTTTGTACCTTTGTACCAATGTACCTTTTTTCAGCATCTAAACAAAACATTACTTCAGTGTTTCTTCACAGAATATTTTCATACACAAGTTTGCACTGAAATAATCGTTAATACATATCTTTGGCAGAAAGCTTTTTTAAAAATTATGAACTGTAAGCCTTTATTTTTTACAAAAGTTTCATCATTCTTGGGCAAAACATTTTCAAAAAATATATCTATTAATGCTAAAACATAATCATTGCATACATCCCATAGAATCTCAATTATATTCAAAAGATTTCAAAGTGATATTAAATAGTTTGTCAGAAAAGGTACATTGAAAAAGGTTAGTTTTAGCATTATTGATCATAAATGTCATTCTTAGACCAACTGACTCCCTATAAAATAGAAAGTAAACAGTGAAATTCTCACCTTGCCAATGCTCTAACTTATTGAATAAAAATACTTCAGCAGCATCATATAAGTACAGGTCAGCCATTTTATGTACACAATTTAGAAACAAAATGTAGGTTTCACTAACTATTTAATGCATACAATATTTTTTTTTCACTTTTTGATAGATTACCTCCTTTTGATAAATTACCACCCTTATTGCTTTATAGACGTGGTTTTTTTTCTTCATTCTTATAAATTTATGAGTAAAGGCTCTTTGTTTTAGAATATGGATGTTCGATTACGCATATATATGACGACAGTAAATTGAATATTTTTATGTCAGAACACAATAAGTTTGACTGTTCTTACGGTTATGATTTAAAATTAAAATACATCCCTCAGTTTTGGAAAGTATTGAAGCGTTTGAGTATTTTTTTTAACACTTCAAAACACGATGTGAGTAAAACGATCCCAGTAATTCTTGACAATATTAAAAACTACTAAAATTATAATAGTTTTTATGGCATGAACAACTACGCTTTTAATCTATCCTTTATATATTTCGAAAAGTGTAAAGATAAAACAAATCGCTTCATTGCGGATATGCATATGATGGCCAAAATTCTCTTGGAATTTCTTGACCAAATTTTTTGATTGAAAATTTCTGCTCCGGAAAGGGTTAAAGTAAAATGTATATATTATTTGCATTTGTATTTCGAACTACAATAGAACCTAGATTATTCAAAACTTTTTCACCCATGTATCATAAATAAACAATTTCCAGTAAAGTCTGTTTCTTTAATAACTGCAAATGAATTTTTATGAAGAATTTTTATGAATTTTTCTGCGCAAATGAAAGGTCTACAACGTGCTCTTTTAATTCAGTAATACAGGGGGTCATCAAAATTAAAAACACTACTTTCACTACATGACTAAACATTTTAGCTATTTATGACTAATAAATGAGTGATGCATGCAATCACCAAGTTTCAAAACTTTCGGACCGAATTACACTCCATAACAAAAATATCGACGCACAAAGAACGCACTAAGATGAAGCAAAATCGACGCTCGATCAGGCAGGAATGATGCCGACTGGGGACGTATAGTCTTTAGCGACGAATCCCGCTACCAACTGTGTCCTGATGATCATCCTGAAGACGTGTTTGGAGACACACAGGGCAGAGGGGGGATCCTGCCTTCACTATTGCACACCACACTGGACCTCAACAAGGCATTATGGTCTGGGGTGTCATTTCCTTTGACAACCGGACCCCTTTGGTCGTCATTAGAGGTACACTTACTGCACAGCGGTACGTCGACGACATCCTAAGACCTGTTTTGCTACCGTTCCTTTTGCA
>NC_092206.1:32216930-32331494 GCF_043381705.1 Parasteatoda tepidariorum | reverse complement strand
ATAGTTGTATAGTGTAGTACATGAATGTTCATTTAGGCCATTAATGAATGAATTGAACAATTGAGTTTCCAGGAAATAATGTACAAATCGTTGAATGTAAATTTAGATTTTATTAAGCATAATTTGAGATTTAGACAATGGCCATTTCTTCATCTAAAAAATAAGAAATCCCTTAAAGGGATGAAATCAGAATACTCTCTATTGAGAGATCATACAGCCAGAATATCATTTCTGACGGTTAGAAAATTGAGACTGGGGAGGCCCCAAAAGGGCTCCCAGCCTCCACAAATTTGAAATTAAAAAGTTAATATAATTATTCGTAACGGACATAGAAAGTATGGGTAGGAGATCCAAAATTGGCGATTATCATAATATATCATAGCCAAAACAAAGCCAACTAGCATATCAACCTGGGTTTAAAAGAACACCTTGGAGATCACGAGTCGCCAACAAATGTATGAGAATTATTACAACCATGCAACCGAAACATTTAACCGTTGGAAATTTAGAATAAAAAGTTATAAATAGATTTTTGTTTTCGATATGAGGCGAAAGTGAATTAATATGTATGCTTAGTAATGAAATAAAAAAAAAGTATCCGTTGCATTGATCTAGAAGAGAAGAAGTAAATATTTTATGTTCATTTTAAAAGATTAAGTTTGTGATTTATTTTAAATATAATTCTTCTATTAATAAAAATCAGCTTAAGTAATCAATGATAATTTAAAAGATAGGAAATAAATATGTAATGCCAATTATGGTTGTGGCATCACAGTAACGAAGTATTTCGTCCTTCTATTTTCTTCCAAAAGAAAAAAAATCAGCATTTCCTAATGTACCTTTCTTTTATAATAATCCCCTAATAGTGGGCACCATGTAACTGGGTCAATATCACCTTAATAATAAATTGAACAGAATGTCACCCTAGTAACAAATAGAGCAAAGAGGTGATTTAGACCCATATCAGATGCCGGATTCGCACCCGGCATACTTCTGGTACGGGGCCAACTGCTTGACCACCATACAGGACTATCGATTTTTATCCGCTCTTTATTTTCGATAGTCTAGACATCATTATAAATTTCGTCATTCTGCTAAGCATTCATCCGAAAGGCACACGATGAGATTTCCAGTTAAAGAAACATTTTCGCCATATATTTTCCATTTTGTTACAAATCACTTGATTTTGCAACGAAATAATTCTCAAAATTGACGAAGCATAGCTCAAAAATGGCTAAATTTTCAAAAGTAAGAGTTTCATTTTTGAGAGTATACGAGCTATGGAGCACCGCTATTAGGGCCAACGGTACAGATGGATTTTAAATTAAATATTTTATAGCTGTTTTACAAAAAACAACATCTGCTTAATGATCGTATTAAATTATATTTTATACATACTATATCTTTATATTATAAAATCGTAAACACCACCGATGACACTGATGTTGGTGTTCAACTTAGCGTTAATTTTTTTCTTTCTTTTCTTGGCAGCGCAAAAACTATAAAACTTAGAAACTTTAAATAACAAAAATGTGTAAAAAATGCAAAGAAAATACAATGTTATCAAAAGTTTAACATTCGATACTTGGTTTAAGAATTATTAAGTACTAGACCTGTTGGGGAAAAATACAATACGAGCCACTCGACAGGCAGCAAGAATGCAAATACAGAGTAAAAGTTCAGTATGAAATTACAAAGATATCTAGAAAAATAAAGTATAAGGAAAAAAAATTATGCAAATATGACGAAAAAAAAGTAAGTTTCAACAATTAGTTTCAGAATTATCAATTGTTAAAATTGAAACATCCCTGAGGATGATCCGAAGACATGCCATCGCAATTTTGTTCCTCTGCAGAGGGGATGACTGCCCTGTTTTTGTAGCTAGACAGCCTACTCATGAAGTCGAGGAGTTAACGGTTAAACAGTTTAACGAGAACCGATACCGCACACCCTCGGTACCTATGCAAGCTGATCAAAAGGGTCACTAAACTGCTTGCTAATCTCAACCAGTGATGCTTGACTTCGGTGTTTTACTCGGAACCGTGTCTTTACGATCAGTCCACTCTGGGACTTATCTTCGAGAATAAAGGCAATAATGAATGAGTAACAACTATTGGGGTTGATGAGCGAAGTAAGCAGGGGCAAAGCTTCTTGTTTATTAAAAAAAAACTCAATTTCTAAGTTGAAAAAAATGAAGTAAAATTATTTCATATCTTTTTATTCTATTAATTCAGCTATCCAAAGTAGGTTCGGTTGCAATAACTTCAGAAAATAAGGAATTTTGAAGAACTATAACATTATTTTAGTGTTTTATAATTAAAACATATCTTTCTATTGGCTGATAAATCAACAAATTTATGCTTAATCGTGCTATAGCTCTAGATTAGAATATGTTTTGCAAATATGAAAATAAATAAGAACTATTCATTTATTTTTTTCTACAAGATCACTCAAGCTATTGATTATTGACACAGCAAAAGTATTTTTCGTCTTTAAGCACATTTATTGTTTTCTAAAAATAAAATTCTGAATAAAACATACAGTTGCAAAATTAAATCGGTAGGCATATTCTGAAATATTTTATCTCAATGAGATAAATAAAAATATCTTCATTCTAGATTTATAAAATGCTTTTTTAAAAATTACTATTATTGTTTTTAGAATCATTCCATAGAAAATATTCTTCATAGCTGTCAACATAAAGTAGAAATAAAATTCCTTATCTTATATTTATTCTATTATTTTATGTCTATCAAAATATAAAAAAGGATGATTTTATTTATGATACCCTTTTTTCCTTTTTCATTGAACTGAATAATGCCATTTTTTCAACAAAAAAAAATAAAAAAATTCTTAAGCTTGTTTAAAAGAATGCTTATAAAAGAACATATTTATAGCGATTTATAAATTTTTAATAATATAATACATTTTATTTCCTTACTCGAGGAAATTTATATCAAAAGGAAAAAATAGTTATAGTTAAGAAGCATATGGAACAATATTTTCTTAAGAATTCCATTTTTACATTTTCCAGAAAGGAATTTGAGATATTATATTTCTACCACAAACTTCAAAATATATTTTATAATAAATATTTGAATCAAAAGAGTTTGATTTTTTTTGTTTACTGAATTAAATAAGCTACTTAAGTCCAATGAATCTCCATTTTCAATAATACTTCATGTTGGAAAGCATTTCTCAAGAGTATACCAATACTATCATTAGTTTACATATCATTAGTTTACATATTTTATGTAATTGTCTGATTCAAATACTAACTATATGCTGCAAGTACTGTTAAATAAGTTATCTAAAATTCAAGCTACATATAAATACTAGAATTATAAAATTATAGAATTAAAATATTATATAAGAACAAATAGAAAGAAAATCATATCACTATTTCTTCCCTAATAGAAAATTTTACAGCTACAATTAGCGTATCTAAATACCATGAGATTTCATATAAGCTAGCAGCAATTAGGTTATATATTACATTTAGTTGAATATAATCACATATAATGGCTAAATTATTACGACTTCAGTTCTACAATAATTGAAGATGAATAATTTAATAATTTACTATATAGATGAAATTAAATAATTTACTATACCATATTGGCATTTTTATTGCATTTAAGAGTTAATCAGGACTTAAATAAATGCGATCATCAAGGTAAATTCATTTCATTTTTGTTATGTTCCTTTTGTGCTTAGCAGATGTCTAGTCTATATATATATATATATATATATATATATACATTGTTCAAGATGTCGATCAATATAAAGTATAATAGGTTTGTTTGTTTAGCTTCTTTTGCAATTTGACATNATATATATACACATACTAACGTATGGGAATTTGCAACACTCTGAAGGGGCTGTCGAAAATGGGAAATTTATTTCACATGTTAACAGTGGTACAAATAAACGATCAATTTTTTCATGTTAAGGAAACGAAAATATTGTTGACGGAAATCAGTACTTTGTGAGTCCATCATTCTGAGTGATGAGATCATGTTACACATCGTGGCATTGAATTGTACGGACTCTGAATAAATTAATGGAGAATAACATTACATATAGCTTTGACTTGACTCCAAAGCTCTGTATTATTGTGTGCCCCAAAAGCAGTACAAGCAAGTCACCGACCTATGAAATCCAAGACATGCTTAATGAGTGATATATCCGGGCAAACCATGGAAAAGGTGAAATCTGTCGAGTATTGAAAAAGCGTTGTGTAGTTTTAAAAACATTTGCGCGGTTATTATCCTGCTTAATTAAAGCACCTGGAATGAATTGAAGAATAAAGAGAGCTTACATCTCCGCATGATCCTTTTATAGTACACCACTTTTGAAGTTGCCCGTAATTTGCACTTGATGAAATTGATAATTATATCCAAATAACTCCTCATACCATAATGTTTGGTGTTTATATTATATGACGCTGGAAATTACACTGTGAGAGCTGACGTTTCCTCTCGAAAGTTTGTCACAGATTTTCCATTATTGTACTCCAGATATTGTAGCGAAATTCGTCGCGAAAAAAAATGTATTGCAACTGCGTTGCGTAGCCCATTGAAATCGGTGGTTTCTGTGAATCAGTGTCAGAGTTAAGTTAGCATGCGAAGAGAAGCACTGGCTCGCAGTTGATGCTGCAGCAGGCGGAACCGAATCTTTGAAATAGACAACACAATAAAAAACATGTAGCCGAGCTCCAACGTTATGCTTTAACACTAGAAAATGATTTACTGTCTGTCACAGCCATGCAGATGAGGTGTCTACCGTACCTTTCTGTTGTGCTATAGTGTGCGCATCAGTCAGGTTTTCACATTGTATGTTTCATCTATGTCCATTTCCTACAAATAAGTATTGCTACTGTGGCATTAAACTGCGTGCAGGATATGTATTCTTGACATGAAATACCAACCTCTAACATATCATCGATTCAGCCTCGTACGATTTCTGATTTTGTCTCTACATGTCTAAGGCCGCTTAAGATCTGCACAATCAGCATCGGCCAGCATTTGAAATTTGTGAATAGGGAAACGATCTGTTCACCTTGCCCTTTCTCATATCCAGCTTCTTCTGGTGATATCTTTGTTGCCTGTGGAGAGTGCGGATGATGATAAACCAGAGGAGCTGTTAGCGCGATACTGTATCATGGCCCTGCTCTAGACGTTCTTGGACAAGGTGGACATGAAACAACAACCACATGAGCTATGTTATTTGTAGGAATGGTGATCTGCTTTTGGCGAGACATGATCGCGGTCAGAAGATGACTAACTGCTAACAACGTATATTTGCAGTCGTACATAGAAAAAATGGCAGAAAAGGAGTTGGTTCTTGTTCAGCACATGCGCAATTGATTTGTAATTCCAATAAGTTATATGTGTTACTTTACATTTCGTATAAATTGGATTCATTTTTACGTAATACCTTCGTGGTGTAGCAATCTTCACATCTGTGAGAGTGTATATAAGGGTCCCCTTCAACTGAAAACTAAATAAAGCAAATATTACAACCTTATTCCTTTTAAATTATAGAGAAAGGATTCCATTCTCTTATGACGTGCCTAATTAATATTTTGAATTTTTTTTTCCATTTTATTCACAGAAGTTTGTTTCATTGAGACTAGTTATAAAATTATAAATTTTTAGTTTATTAGCAATTCCAAAATTTAAACTTAAAAAATAAAAACAAAAAATCTCCAAAATATTTAGTTTGGAAAGTAATTTTAATTAGTCTAATTTGAATTAAAGAAGAGAAATAATACATATTTAAAAATATAGATTAATTACTTAATAAATGTGTCCATGTAATCATCCTTAGGTTAAACTGGGAGAAAGTAGCATCCTTTTCCACATTAAAAGGACCCTTAACTTTTGAAATAATAAGAAATTTTCTCAGTCACAAGGTATTTTTAAAAGAGTATGCTAATAAAATTAAAAAAGAATGATTGCCTTATTATTTTATGCATTTGGATAATTCTTTTTACAAAAATATTTACACTCAAGCAAATAAGAAAATACTACCTTCAGGTATCAAACAAAAATCATCTTAAATTATGAGAATATTAAAAAAAAACTTTTGTGAAAATTGCTGTTAATGACTAAATGTTAGGTTAACAGTAATTATTAACGCAATATCTTTTTTATTTAACAAATATAATTTAGTTAGGATTTTCAGAAACAAAGGTTAATTTATACAGAATTTTTAAATTTCTGTAACATTTAAAAAAAACCCACAAAAACTGCCTAAAGCGTGGAGTAAATTAGTGTTACAAATCCAGAAATGTGAAACTATTGAGCCTTTAATAAACATTTCAAATTAGATGAAACTAAAAATTAAAAATCTTTTTTTTAATCGCAAAGCCTGAAATTGTGAAAAAAAGAAATGAAGTTTAAGTGAATGACTTTCGACAAAAGTTAATTTGACAAACTTTTTAACTGTATGATACATACTGAGTGTGACCATGTTTTTTTGACTTTCAAGATTTTCGAACAATGAGGTCTGGGAAAATGTTGCAGCTGCTGAAAGCATTAGTCAACAACTAATTAGCTTTTAATGACCTTTTAATCATTCGCTAAACAGACAGCTTTATAATGGAGTTGAATACTTTTATTTTTTAATTGTCAGGAAAGATTATTTAAACTCATTTATATTCACGGAAGACAGATTCAAATTTCAAACTAAAGAGTCTTTTCCTTTAAAAATAAAAACATTCTAATGGCACAATTTGAAATGAGCATAGAGTTTTAATTATTAGCACATACATGAACAACTTTTCCAGCTTTTTTAATGTGATTTTTTTTAAGCTTTGGTATGTTTCTAAAGGAAACAATAGTGCTAAATTGCATTCTCTATTGCTTGATTTTGGAATTTCCAGATAAGTAACTGGTTTCTTACAAACCTAAAACATTGCTTCCAGTGTCAAAGTTTTTAATGCAACATTTAAAAAAATAGACAAAAACATTTGTGAAGAACTAGTCCTAATTTTAAGCTACTTCCCCACAGAAAGCGCGTTTTAGATTTTTTTTAAAGGTGGGAAAAAGTAGACTATACATGTCAACATCTTTCCTGAAACATATACAGAAGATAAATAAAAATTGATTTCAATTTCGAAATTTGTTAAACACGAGCAAAATATTAATCTTTTAATATCAAAAATGCACTTAACTTAAGCTTTTAATTAAAAGCTTTTCAACGCCTTTAATTTGCTACACTGTAATTATCATTTTAATTAATATTTATTTTATACTATTACATTCATCCATTTCTCTTTAACAAATGAGATAGTTCGCAACAAATGTTATTTGTCTGCGAATTTCACACAATTTGGGTTTTAAATATCAAAAGGAAATTATAGCGGAAAATGGCGCTTCGAATTAGAAAAACAACAATGATGTTAATACGATGCATTTCATATCTTTCTAATCTAGCAAACAAAAAGGAAACAATTCACTACCCATAGGTAGTCAGCTTGACATTGAAATCGAAGCGCTGAATCATCGTTAATTTAAATATTTTATGCTTCATAATACTCCTGTAGCTACTTATTTATCTTATTCAAATGGGAAACACTATAGTCATCTATAATATTTTACTTTTTCAGTTTGTTTTAAGCAATTATTTAAAAAATATTAAAGAATTAGCTATACTGTAAGTTAGTTGTAGAAGTTCATTTTCTCAGATAACCTTAAGTCATAATTTATGTAAAGCTGGATCTAACCCAGAAAAATGAGAAAGTGCTATGTTTCTTCCGAAAAAACACGCGTGATACCTTTGGAGACTATCCACTGCTGTAATTCTTCTTATCACTGGTTACATATCTGTACATCTCTTTCTGATTGCGCTGGAGCTGGAATCATTCGTGTGCAGTTTTGTTTCAGTCTCCTGGTTGGAAACTTCGCGACTTTGACGGAGAGTTACAGTCGATTCAAATAACTTTACATTCAACGAGATTATTTTGAAAGAACAGTTATCCCTTCTGCACCACAAGCTCTTTCCTCTGATAATGAGGCCAAGAACTCAAGTGTCATGGCATACAAGACTTTGCACGAGAATTTTCATAATAAAGTGTAATTTCAGTGGAGTCCCTCCCACTAAGGCATTGCGGGGAATAAGAATACGGAATGCTTAACCATGAAGGGATCTTTGGTTCTCCAGAAACCTTCTGGAAATTTGGGATTCCTTTTAGCTAAATTACTGGGGTTTCCAAGTGCTTCTCTCGTGAGATGACTTTCAATCTTTCAAGCGGAAAACCTTGGAATGCACTCTTCTCTAAACCAAAGCGATTCTTAACTCACCTCGTGCGACTGCAGTTGCAACATCCAGAGTCCTGACAGGTGAAAATTGTCTTCTAGCCCATATTTTTCGTTTAAATCTAATGAGTGGCATTTGATAATAATAATAATTAAAATAGTGTTGAATGTTAGGTTGTCAGGCATTTATTTAGAATAATATTGTGTTTTTATAAGAATAAAAACTTAGTTATGATTAGTTAGTTATTTAGATTTATTTTCTATTCTTTCTAAAATGGCTGTCGAAATTTTACGCATAAAAGGTGCTCGTGCCGCATACTATCTCACCATTACGAAGTTTGCCTGTCATACGATGACAGATCTTGCTTTTTTGAGCAAAAGCATATATACTGTGCGATACTCAAGCTATCACTCGATAGGTGAGCGAGGAAGTAGTACAGCACGTGGAGCATTTGGATAAATTTATTTTCTTTATTTTTTTTCATTATTTTTTTTAAATCTTGCCTCGCGACAAAGAGGGAAAGAAAGCTGAAATGTCCCGAACTCATATTTATGAGGGTTTACATGATTCAATGACTACCGAGCAGATATTAAATTATTACTAAAATTCAATGCATAGAGCATTTTGAAAATATAGTGGATATCTTTGCAAAATAGTTAAAATGGAAATCTTTCCATGCGGACAAAAGAGAGAAAAACAACTAGTTATATAATGTCCCATTAACATGACCTATATTATAATTATTTTTAGTTTAAAATGAAAAGATTAACACCAGTTGCTGAAAATTATAGGTCAAAGCCAAATAATTTTGGAAACTTTCATCATTTTATAAACAGGCAATTTCGATAAATTAAAATATTTAATTTTGAGAAGATTTTTTAAACTTATTTATATTAGTTGAAGACATATTAAAGGCGTGCATTTAGAAAATTCACATGTTAAAAAAAAATTCGTATATTTAAAATTTGATTTTCTGAAGAGCTATTCAACCGATTGCGCTCAAATTCTGTACTTTGCCATGTTAAATCACAAACTGTAAAAATTGCAATTGTGTTTGATGAAAAAAAAATTTTTTTTTGCAATTCAAAATTTTTTAGACTATTATTAAATAAAAGGATAAAAAATAATGAATGTTTACTAAATGCATGGAAATACCTTTGGATAAACTATTTTTTTAATTGTGTGCAAAAATTTTCAATTCACTTCAATAGTTCTCGAGACATGGTGAAATACGCAAAAATAAAATTAACATTATGGGGTCCAAACATTGCATCGCTCTCCTGATCAAACAATTGGGACCATATTTCCCAGGTTGAGGTGACCCTCTATATTAGGGTCAGAAATTTGAATCCGAAAAAAAGTATGTTTCTTCAAATAAAGTACTTATTTTTCAAATTGCTGCAACATCATTATTTTGGGCTTCTGAATTAAGGGGAATTCATTGAAAAAAAGGTATGTTCGTTCGGAGAAAGTGTGTTTTTGTGTCTATTTTCGCAGTTTAAAGTATCGTCTTAATTATTTCATTAACCTATTTGAGGTCACCATTTTGAACCATCAAGTTTGAGTATCGAAACGTGAGGATCCTATTATTAGATAAAAAGTTGTTCAAGGTGGTCCGCTTTTTTCTTTTTTTTTAATGTTGAGCTCAGTAAATTAATCTTTAGTTATTAATATTAATTAGCTGTGTATTATTAATAATAATCAAGTAAGTTAGTTAAAATTAATAATCTTCATAGAATTTATCATACTTACCAGTTATTATAAATAAAAATCAGTGAGGTTTGGTCAATACTATAATTTATTCAAAACCACCTTACAATTTTGATTCTAAAAATATAAAAAATTCCTTGAGACGAAAGATATGTTAAGGAAAATCATAGCTCTGTGTCTTGATTTTCCTTAACATGTCGAAATATTAAATACAGAAGTACTATGAATATTAACTTTTACGTCTTGTAGAGCTTTGCAGATATTTTACTAAATTAAATGCAATGAAATCAATACATGAGCTGTTTCAAATATTTTATAGGGTTAAAAAAATGTGTTTGAGGAGCAATATTAAAATGATTAATCTTAGCTAACATGATGATATATAAAGAAATACAAATTGAATTTTCAAACTAGTATTTAAAATTAAAACATATATATAAACTCGTATTGCTCATAACTCTTTATTTCTTTTAACTCTACTATTCTCCACTACGACCGATTTATTATCACAATACATAGTTATGTAAAAATTAAATAAGGTTCAATTTTCGACAAATTATGCTTAATTCTAAGCACTAACAGTATTTCATTTGTAATTGTTAAATATAATCATTTCATAAAATTAATGCGCATAATTTATCCCATTTACTAGAAAAACAAAAAAATTATTAATGCACCAACCTTTTAAAATAGTTTCAATGTTTTGATAATAAAAAATATGGAGAAATACGGTAGAAAAAAGTTCAGTTAGTGCTACTTGCGAATGAAAAGGAAAGGATACCATGGCATCTCTATCAATATAACAGTATAATTTACAGAAAACATTTCTTTACGGCAAAGTTCTAAAAATCCTTGAGGCAACACTAGAATAAAGAAGCAATTTTATTAAATTCTCAAGCCCACTTTTTGATGAAAATCTCACGATTTCAATTCTAAATTATTGCTAAAAATAACAAAATACTGTTTGAGGATTGTTAATTTGTCGTATTGGAGAATTTTTTTTATTTTGTTATGACAGTTGTATTGCTTAGTTTCGAAACTTGTCAAAAACCAAAGCTCGTTTTCTACAAAAGCTGCAAAAGTAGGCTCAAATGCCAAAGTTTCATGAATAACATAAATTTTAAATATTTTATAATTCATTATTACATCAAATATAATTTCCTTCTTTAATCATAACCAAATAGTTTTTGCATATAATACAAAAAATATAATCAACAGTTGAAAATCCGAGTTAATTGCTTGTTAGTTTTTAATGACTTTTTAATCATTTCTGAACAGTTTTGCGATCGAGTTAAATATTTTCACTTTTTAATTGATAAGGAATATTCTTTTTATCTTTTTTATGTTCATGGAAAACAGTTAAGTTCTATTTTGAAACTAATGAAACTAAAGAAAGAGAAACAAAAATAATGAATAACAATAGCACAATTATAAACAAGTTTAAAGATGTGGAACATTTTTTGCCAGTTCTTGTTAATAAGTAAGTTTTTCTGAAAATGCTCTGAGTAAAATGGCACAATAGAAGTGACATTTACCTTGCCTTATTTAGGAACTTATTAGGGACGAAAATAAAACTGAAAAAATTGACCAGGGTTTCAAAATGACTCCGCATAACGCATAATGCAAGCGTCATTTATTTATTATTGCATGGAATTCAGAAGACATGTTCAAGCATAATTAAATTTATTTTTAAGTGAACTACTAAAACTGACCACCAGCTTCAGGAAATGTTATCTGGCTATAAGTGCTTTTCAAACACTCATTAAATAATAAAACTTATTTTAAAAATTCTTTCTTAGTTTATTTTTCAATTCCAAAAGAAGTTTGATATAAAGTCAATTAAATTCATGGAAAATGGATTCAAATATATTACTAAAGAGATATTTACCAGAAAAAGAAGGAAAAAAAAAAACATAATAGAACAAAATTTGAAACAAATTTAAGAGCTTTAATATATACTGTGAACCGAGACAATATAGGCAGATGTTTTTACACTTCCGATGTTCTGTCACATTTCTAAGCGAATTAAAAAAATAAAATTACCAGAAAATAAAAAATGGAAAATAAAAAAAACTGTTTGTTGACAAAATTGGAGAAGTTTTTTATTTAAACATTGTAAAGTTTCCAACGATAAAGATAAATGTTAGATTTTTTACCTCATTTCAAAAATTTGTTAATGAACACACATGTATTTTTAAATGCCTTTCTCTAAATTTAAATGAAAGGATGTAAACTGCAAATATCCTAAACGAATAGCGGTAATTAGATTTTTAAGATTTATATATATATATATATAACACTGGGGGTTCCGCGTTCGGCTGACCACCTAACCGGAACATATGCTCCTGCACCCCAGAGCCCAAGGTCAAGAAAACTGAGATGGGCACAGTCGGCCTTGGCCCTCTTAATGGGCTGTCGCGCCACTGAGTTAGTTTTTTTTTTTTATATATATATATATATATATATATTTATTGTCGTTTTGGAAAAATATTTTATTAGTTAGATCAGAATATTTGCGTTGCATTAAAAAATAATGCATGCATTTCTCAAGGAAATCAATTAAACAAAACATATAGCAATATAATAATTAATTAAACTAAGTGAATGGCATCTTGTGATTATTTAATAATAAATAATAAAAAAGTGCTTACTTCTCAAACTATTTTTAAAAATTACATTATTTTAATTACATTTTTCATTTTATTTATTTTTTTATTTATTATTTAATTATTATTTAATTTATATTTACATTCATTGCTTCACTTTGTAAGTATTTAAACAGTCAAATACTCAACTTAAAAGTGTTTGCCACAAAAGTCTTATAATTATTCCTCGATATTGAAAAGAATAAATAATTTAAAAATATGGAAACAATAGCTTTTCGTAGCTTATTATATTCTTTCAGAACGAAAATTAGTATGAAATAAATGTATATTTACTCAGTGAAAGAAATTGCAGTAAAATTACCATATTGTATGGTCATGACAATTGTGTTTGAAAAAAATACAAGATTGTGTTTAATAAAACCAAAGCATAACGATATTTGATCCATTAATTTGGAACTTTTTTCTGTTCATATAGTAGCGGTTTATCGGAAATTCTGGCTTTCAAAAGTACAGTTCTTATTTCCTAACGGTTAGTAAAAAATTCAAAATTGAGTTTTAAATAAAACCGAATAAATGGCTTTTAAGCCATGGATAAAATTACCGAATTTTATCACACGTTATTAAAACCACATTAACTTAAATAAGTTAACCGAAGATAATTTAACGAAAATCATTAACATAGCGCTTCGGTAAAACTTGCCAAGCTTTTTAGCTTTCCCATTGAACCAGAAACACCGTAAATTCAACCATATTTTGGTAGTTTTGAGCATAATTTTTTCTCGGTGTATAATTGCAAACGAAAAATCTTCAACAATAAATTTTTTCACACAATATTATTCTCCAACCAATGCACACATATTATCATTTTATTCAGTACATTCCAAAGGAAAAATGTTTCGATAAAAAACAAATTTTTTGAGTGGAGTTAAGGTGGTTCTTTTTACGTGTTTAAGGGGTTACAGGTTCAATGACAAGCGTACAAGTACATCAAAGCGGTTTTAGTTATTTATAAAAGCAATTGTCATTGGATGAAGTATTAATTTGGACAAAGCAGCTTACCTCTAGTTGAATTTAGTTTATTATAATTCGTAAATAGGAGAAACTAAATATTTGATTGCAAGAATCCTTCAAATAACAACAGTATTTGCCTAAGAGTTGAGAAAATTTAAAAATAATATTTTATAAGAGTTGGGCTGTAAAATTTAATTGATTTCTAGGCTTTTTTCACGTTTCACAAATTCAGTTACATTAGAAGGAAATATCAAATGATTCGTGAATTTTCTTTCATTAATAGGGACAATAGTATTGGAATTAAGGACTCATATTTATCTTGAGAGTTATTGTAAGACCTAAACCACCCGAGCATAAATTCAAACAAGTTAACAATAAATCATAAATTCAAACAAAGCAACTTAACTCAAAAGAAGTTAAAGTTTATTATAATTCGTATATGGTATAATCTATATATTTAATTGTAAGAATCATCAAAATGTTTACTTAAACGCTGAAAGAAACATAAAAACATTGTTTTGTAGGAGATGGGTTGCAAAATTTAATGGTTTTTTGGATGTGTCTTCCAGTTACAAGAACTGAAATATACATTAAAATAAAAATATACTGGAAAAACGTGCGGTAGTAAGTAAATAATGATATCTTAACTGATCCGTGAATTTTATTTGAATAATAAGGATAATAGTAACGAAATTAAAGACTCATACTCAACTAGAGAATTAAATTCAGAGTTAAAGAAAACATAAATTAAAGTTAAATTTATTGAGCAAGCTTTATTTTAAGTTACACCTTTTTTTAAAATAGTATCACGGTCATAATTAAATGATATTTTGCATTAGTTGTGCATTGTATTTGAAGAATACGATGCATAATACCTTAACCGTAGACCACAAACAAATCGGTATAAAATAAAGTAACACATTTTAAGGGAAATTTGAGGGAATAAAAAAATATAAAATTAAAGATTAAATAAAAAAAAGAATTAATGAGTAAGCACAATTTTAATTAAAATTCTAAAAATCATCTTGCATAAAACTTTTAAATCCTTTAAACATAACTAAACACTAAAAAAAAATTCTCAAGAACTTTAACGCTTCAAAGTTAGGATTATGCTTCAAACTCTCTTTGATACTTTCTCTTCATCATAATTTATATCATCAAAAATGCCAAGCCATAAAAAAACTCAACCAAGATTAAAAGAGTACTTCCCTTTATCATAACTAACATTCTTTCATCAAGATTATTATGAATGAACAGTTTAATAACTCGTACTCGTGCTATCAGTCTCTGCTGGTAAAACTTTTCTTTTTACCTCTAGATGCCAGCTATGAATTAATGAGGAATACCAACACCAAAGAGAGTCGCTTGCCCAAAAGCTCTCACCTGGAGAGGCAGAGTATATCGAGTAAGTAGAGACCGTGATATTCCTTTGGCCTCCATCCAACTAGCAAATTGTCGAGTTTCCAGAGCACTTTTGAATGCATTTTAATGACATCTTGAATTTATTAATGAAAATGAATTGGCGGAAGGTGGAATATTTGATTTCAGAATAAAAATGAGTTTCGAAATGTATCTAGTCTTGTTTTTAATTTCTGCCGACAGTAATTTTAATGTTTTTTTTTTAAATTTATTATGAGAACTAAAGTAACTTTAACGCATTGAAATTTTTAAAAAGTGAAACAAATCGTGATTAAAACCTTTCAGGCTTAATATTGTAGTCTGAAAGTCAAGAAGAACAGAAGGCGAGGAAAAAAAATATTTGAGCATTGTCATTGTTGGCAACTTGAAAGAAAAGCTCTTTGTATGCTTTGAATAATGTTAATTTAAGCATTTTTGCATATTTCCAGAATTCTTTTGTATACATTTTAACGAAATCTTGAATATATTTATTAAAATTATTTGTTGGAAGGTAGAATATTTAATTTTAGAGTAAAAATATGCTTCTAAGCGCATTTAGTGTTGTTCTTTTTTGACTTCTTCTGCAAATAATTTTGACATTTTTTTAAACTATTATAGGAAATAAAATATTTTTAATGCATTAAAACTTTTTATAAGTAAACAAAAAAAATTTGTTTAAAATTTTTACTTGATATTGTGTATTATAGTCTGAAGTAGAAGAAAAAGAGTTAAAAAATTATTTACGTTTTTTAAACTATTATAAGAAATAAAATATTTTTAATGCATTAAAACCTTTTATAAGTAAACAAATAAAGAATTGGGATTAAAATGTTTACTTGATATTGTGCGTTATAGTCTGAAGTTTAAGAAAAAGAGGCGAGAAGAATTTGAAATTCTACCATAGTACATGTTTTAAAAATATTTGAATTTAGTTACTGTTTACAACTAAAATAAAAAGGAAAAGACC
The DNA here is from genome assembly GCF_043381705.1 of Parasteatoda tepidariorum. Classification (NCBI taxonomy): domain Eukaryota; kingdom Metazoa; phylum Arthropoda; class Arachnida; order Araneae; family Theridiidae; genus Parasteatoda; species Parasteatoda tepidariorum. Next base: position 32,315,537 of record NC_092206.1, on the reverse strand, counting down.
ATTGCAAGCATTGCATAAAAAAATTGCTAGTTCGTTAATACATTTTTGAATATTTCTAGAATCCTTTGAATGCATTTTACAAAGATCTTGAATTTATAATTAAAAATGAATTCGAGGAAGGTAAGAATATCTGATTTTAAAATTAAAATAGGTTTCGAAATGTACCTGGTCTTCTTCTTTTTTAACTTAAGATTAATTCAAAAATAAGTATTTTTATAGCATTGCAGCTTTTAATAAGGGAAAAAATTAAAAATCGTGATTAAAACTGTTCATGCTTAATATATATTATCGTTTTAAAATTAAAGAAAAATGGGAGAATTTGAAATTCAGACATAGTAAATGCATTAAAAAAATTTTTAGTATTGTCATTCTTCTAAATTTAAATGAAAAGAAAATCTTTTTGTATACTTTGAATAATATATTGCTTCTTCCTTTTCACATTTTTGCATATTTCCAGAATCCTTTTGAATGCATTTTAAGAAAATCTTGAATTTATTAATAAAAATGAATTGCTGGAAGGTAGAATATTTGATTTTAAAATAAAAATAGTTTTTTACATGCATATGGTCTAGTTCCTTTTTCAACTTCTTAAGTGATAAAATAAAATTTTCAAAGCACTTAAACTTTAAATAAAATAAAATAAAAATAGCTATTAAAACATTAAAACTTTCCATACTTAATTTTCTTCATTGTTGCATAAAATCAAAGTCGACTTGGTCAGGAGAATTTGAAATTCTTCCATAGCGTATTTTTTTAAAAAAATATATTTGTATATAGTGTTTGTTGGTAACCAAGATATAAGATAAAACCCTTTGTATTAACTGGATATTATAATGCTTATTTTTTAAAAATACTTTTGCATATTTACTGAACCCTTTTGCCACATTTTAATAATATCTTGAATTTATTAATGAAAATGAATTGGCAAAAGGTAGAATATTTGATTTCGAAAGGAAAACAGGTATAGACATGCATCGTGTCTTATCCGTTTCCGAATTCTTAATATATTTAATAGAGGAACTAAAATATTTTAAATGCATTGAAACTTTCAATCTAAAAAATTTACAAAGCGTGATTAAAAGTTCCATGCTTCTTAATATTGCATATTGTCGTCTAAAACAGGCAAAGAGAATTTTAAATTCTCCTCGCCATCGAATTTGTTTTAAAAAATGTTTGAATACAGTTATTATCGGCAACCTTAAAAAAATAAGACTAGCCCTTTGAATACATGAATAAATGTATTCACGTATAGTAAAGTCTGTAATATAAAGTACAGTTGAACTAAGTTCAATATGAACATTTCAAAAAGAATCTTCCTTGCTGAACTTTTGCTTAGTATCTTCCTCTTAGTAAGTGGTCAACAATCTCATGGGTTTTGATTGAATAGAAAACAAAGGAAAACTTAAATATTTTTCCCTGATATTTGATGTAACTGAAAGTGTTCAGCTTTGATTTTGATTTTTTTTTCTCCTTTTTGTATTTTTTTAAATTTTTTTCTTCAATTTAAAAACAAAAATATAATACTTCTAATTGTGAAATTTCCTGCTTTCGAACCCTTAATTTTTTATATTTTATAATATAAAATAGAACCTAAAAATGATCAACTAACTTCAATGGTAAAGGAATTATGATAAAGGAAAAATGTCTAAAGTAAAAAATAACGAAATCTCAATGACGTTACTATCAAAAAATGAAAAAAAAAGATACTGAGAAAAGAGCAGTAAGTCCAATGTGGGGGGGGGGATTATTTTTGTTTCTTAATTATGATAAAAATATAATTTTTTTCACCACTTGAATGGAAACTAACTGTATTATTTTTTATTAGTAATAAAAAGCTCGTGATTTTTTTTAGTCTTAAAATTTATAATATAATAAAAAGAATGACAAATAATAGCTATATTTATATGTTCATCTTTATGGGGTTCAGCCTTACAGAAATGTAACATTAGTAGGTCTTTTTAAGCTTAATTTACAGAATTGATGTGTAACGTTAGCTTGATATTTTATGATCATGCGTTGAAAATTTTGCATGCAGATGGAATCAATCAATCATGAAAAATTATTCAAAACATATCAATAAATAAAAAGTATATTTACATAATACTATAAAGTCATCACATAATCTTTAGAAATGTTTATTTTGAACCATATTTTGCTGTGGTTAAAAAAGTTACAGCATTGCACACTGGATAAATATGTCAAACCAGTAAGTAGGAAATAGAAATGAATTTTTCAAAACATTTATGAATTAATCATTAGTGCTAATCATTAATTCAACTAACATTTGGGGATTACGGTAATCAGATATTGTTTTTAAAATATTGAAGTTAAACTAGATTTAAAAATTTAAATTTTCAGTTAAAAGCCTGTAGCTTGTTATCTCTAATAACGAATTTTATTACCTAGCTACATACATTTTAGAAATATCCTTAGCTGCATAAAAGGCAGAAATTCGGTAATGAGAATTAAACTTGATTAAATAAATCCACTTTATTTCTACCTAAGTTGGTAAAAATAAGAATTTATTTACTTAAATTTTGACGCATTGATTGAGGTTTTCCCAATGACAGATGCTTTAAATGTAAGATAGAAATTGAATTATAAATAAAGGTTTTTCATATATTTATTAATTTATAAATCCACTGAATTTCTACCCAAGCTGATTGAAATAAGGAATTAGTTAATTTGATTGTTGATATATTAAATGAGGTGCTTGCGTTTTCAAAATTATTTAAGGAATTTAAAAGCAAATGATAAAGATATTTTGAAATTAAAAAGAAGTTTTTATTTTTATTTTTTCATTAATTTGTTATTCCGAAAATGTTGTTATTCAAAATTGAAACCATTGATTAACTTCACGCAAAGTCAACCTACGATGAGAAGACTTTTTTTTTTAAACAGAAGGTGCTTTCATAAATAATAATTTGTTTTCTTTGCTAAAATATTTTTCTTCCTCTTTTAGTTGTTAACTGCTACACAGTTTAACAATTTTCATGCTAATTTGTTTTATAACTAGAAAAAAAAAATTTGTAAAATGCTCGATCTGTATAAGTATAAGAACCATAAAATAAATTAACTTGCATTAACAAAGTCATCCCTGTTTACAATAAATGATATTAAAATACATGTTATATGCAAAGAGGAAAATTTCTGAAAAATTATGTTAAAAATTACCGGATTTCACGGTGCCAGAACTTTTTCTTGTAAAAACCATTTTTACAGTAAAATTGTATACATTAATTTACTGAATTACAGTGATATTTACTGAATTACAGTGATTCAGTAAATATTACTTTGAAATTTGGAGTACATCAGATATCCTGTTCCGTAGGGTAAAGATGAATTTTACGTAATATGTACTGACACACTGAATGTCGGAACTTTTTACCGTAATTTTTCAGGTGTTTTCTTTTCAATGTACTTTATTTGTTTCGTATCAAAACAACTTAAAATATTGTTATGTATAACCAGCTATTATTTAATATTATAATATACAGCATCGATATGTGTATACATTACGTACATAATATTTTTTATCAATTTATTAAAGTGTTTAGGAAACACCATTTTATTCGCATTGATGTAAAAATCTTTAGTTCTTTTTTTTCCAACTCAACACTTTTTCCTGCTGCCTATATGTGCCAATTTTATTTTGTTCCTCGAAATAAAGTCAAAATTTATGTGAATGCAACCTGTTTGAAAAAGATGTTACAAAAATTCTTTTTTTTTCACACTTCCTCTTTCTAGATTTCATTACATCTCTAAGTTCTGGAAACCGAGCAACAGAAAGAGAAATGGCTGCCTTCAACCAACTTTTCATTGCCGTCATTTGGATCTGTCAGTATCTGACGTTGAAACTGATGATCTCCTACTGAATTGAAAAGAGCAGTTTATGTCCTGGATTCTCAGGAAGGGATGAAGTTGTTACCCGAAAAAAAAACGGGAAAAATTCTGTAAAATATAAAAGAGAAAAGTTATTTTACGGACATTTTTGACATTTATTTTTTTTTCAACAAACTGATCGCATTAACAGAAGCTTCTTTTATAACTCAAATTTTCGGCAAGTATGTTTTAGACAGATTGAAAAATGCCATATTAAATTATGTTATGTATAACACATAATTTAGCTTTTACTTATGGTACAGTTAATGATGTCTATTACATAATATAGTTTTGCCTAGAGTTTAACATTACTGTTTTATATAATTACTATTGATGTAATTATAAAAAATGTTTCAAAAGAAGAAAAATTCGTTTACAAACGTTAAACAATAAAATATGCGAATAAGATAAATAAGGAATTTACGGTCAGTGTTATAATATTTCAAATAACTGATATATAACCAAAATCCTCATAAATCTCAGCTATAGTTTTCAATAATAAATTTTTCATAATTTTTTTCACTCTGTTTAATTAAGTTTTAAAAATTTCCTGCAAATTGGAAAAACTGAAATTTAAATTTAAAAATAAATGATGGAAAAACTATTTTTAACATTTGTTATATTGTAAAGAATTATTAAACACTGTAAAGAGTTTTTTTACGGACCTTGTTAACCTTTAGTTCTTTCAACAAATTGATGGCATTCACAGAATTATTATTTTAGAAAGTATGTTTTAGATATTTTGATTTATAATATAAATAAATAAGAATTAAGCTTTCAATTATACAATTTATAATATTATTGAATGACATATAGTTTTACTTAAAATTTACCATAACCGCTTTAGATAGCAGTATATTTAATGTTTAAGTAATTAACAAACACATCTTGAAAAAAAAAGGAGAAATTCTGCTAAACATAAAAAGGAAGTTAGTTTACGTACGATATAAACATTTAATTTACGTACTGTATTCTAAGTATATGCAATATAATTAACCTAAATATCTTTTGAAAATTGAGTATTAATAAAGTATTAATAATTGTAATAAAGTATTAATAAAGTATAATAATTGAGTATTAATAATTGAGTATAATAATGAATAAAAAATTTACGTTCAGTGTTGTAGTATTTCAGATATCTAATGTAATAAATAATAGGCTCTTTCCTGTTGAATTCCAGCCCTAATTTTTTAAATATTTTTTATTCAAACGACTTAATTAAGTGCTAAATATAAAATATCCTGTCAATTGGGCAAACTAAAACTTAAATGAAAAGAGAAAAAGAAATTAAATAATGAAAGAAAATGTATATATGGTTAAAAAAGTTACAGCATTGCACACTGGATAAATATGTCAAACCAGTAAGTAGGAAATAGAAATGAATTTTTCAAAACATTTATGAATTAATCATTAGTGCTAATCATTAATTCAACTAACATTTGGGGATTACGGTAATCAGATATTGTTTTTAAAATATTGAAGTTAAACTAGATTTAAAANAGATACAAATACAATAATAATGAAAATTGAGGAGAAAAAGTTTACAATTTAAATTTCCAAGATACGACAGCATCAAGCTGCTAAAAACACAACTGGAAAAATAAGGAAAGATATTTTAAGATGTAATAAAATAAGTATTATTCCATGTTTAACATATCAAAATTCAATCTAAAGCTCTTAATTTCAGAAGAGGCATCATTTGTAAATTTTATTAAAAGTTTATATTGTGTAAATTTCGACTGAATTCCTACTAGCAAAATTTAGAATTATAAAAATGCTGTTTTAGGATTCACACTCATTTGATGAAAAAAAGTGTTTTTAAACAATAAAATGCACAGCTATAATGTAAAAAAATGACATTTTACAGTTTAACATTTATTAAAAACGATTTAGTTTCAACTTCTACTACATTGCAAAGATCTACCAAACAATTCACTTTTGTATAAATTTTAACTATGATTTTCTGTTTTATGCTAGTATTCGTTAAACATTTATATGCTTGTAAAAATTTATAGATGATATATTCTTTTTGTAAGTAAATTTTCAGATTACTGCAATTTAGATATATTAAAATGCAATGAATGGACAATTATAACACAGATTAATAAATTTCAGTAGGAGTATAACTTGAATGTATTGCCGATTTGTTTTTTAAAAAAACATCAATACTTTAATCCTCTTTTGGTTAGTTTCTTTAAAATTACTTTCTAAATTATGAATAAAATACGGATTGCATAGTTATATTTAAAACATTTGTTTCAAATGGTACAAAGCAATATTTTCTATTTTAAAGTTCCAGGATCTTGTAAAATATTTATGGTGTGATTTTAATTTCATTTTATTTATAGAATATGATCAAAGAAAATCTCTGTTCATTGTAACATTGTATAATTCCAATTGCACATACATTGAGTCATTCAGGTTATCAAGCTAGCATATCACTATAGAAAAATATCACCGTAGTTAAAAAGTCACTGTTGATAGTTAGCTTTAACTTCAGAACAAATTATAACGATTTAAAGAACAGCATAAGTTTATAAAACGAAAAAGTGGTAAAAAATATACTTTGAATGGAATATATGCATATGCACCATATTCATAATTAATAGTATTTCCCTATGATATCACAACAATGCATTTTTCAAACTTCCTTCCTGCTCTAGTCAAATAGATCCTTCAAGCAATTCTAAGAGGAAACGTTTAGATAATAATGGGCTTTAATGGAAGACATTTTGCAGTTACTTCCACCGACGTATTTTATATACTTAATTAATTTTCCTTTCATTTAACATTACTAAATGATAGATTTGTCTAGAAACAGAAAAACCAAATTTATATTTGTGATTTGCTAAAAATCATTTATGTAACAGCAATATGATGCAAAGAAGATATTTATTTCACTATTAGTTTAAACGAATTACCGGTGCATGTCTAGCACTTCAGTTTCTTGGTATTATTTATTTAATTAAAATAAGTGCTGCATTCAACATGAAGATAAATTTAAGAACAAGAAAATTATAGATAGATTAAAATAATGAAATCTAATCATAATTTACTTAAAGTGCTATTTAAAAATGAACTTTAATTAATTTAAACAATTGTTATTCTTTTAAAAACAAATTCAATAATTTTAAGTTATTGAAATTAGACAAACAAAAAATTATTATTTAAAAATAAGAAAAATTCATTCAAATAAATATTTAAAAATAGACATCTATTGTCCAACTACTAGTTAATCTTACTGCCGAAGGGTGGCGCTGTATATTTTAGGACAAAAAGTGTTGGCTGCCTTTCAGCAAAACCAAGTCTCTTTTTTGCATGTTTCTGAAGGAGAGAGTACTCTCTGCAATTCTGCTCTGTGTATAAAACAACGCTTCAATTTCTTCATAACAAGTTTCAAAGTTGGAGGTTTAAAAAGATTTAAAATTATTAATATTTTAAGAAATGTCTGGTAAAATCTGGGAAAAAGAGTGAATTTTATTATTTTTTATTTATATCTATAAAGAATTTTTAATTTAATTTATGTCTATAAAGAATTTAATGAAAATGTTTTAAAGAATTTTTTTTCATGCCATTTATTTTTCTTGAGAAGTTTTTCGTAAAGCAGCTATTAAAAAATATTTATCTTTTCAGTAAAGAAATATTTATGCTAATATATGTATGCAGGGCAAAAGTAAATGATTTACTTTAAGCTTATGATAATTTAAATGTGAATGCGTCTTAAAAAACTATGGATAAAAGCCTGCTTAAATTAAACTTAAAAACTTATTTTAACGTTTTTAAAAGTGCTAAAAAGTAGCTAATAACCCTACATTATGATTTATAAGTATTGATTCATAGAATCTCTTTCTTAATTTCCACGCTTGAAATTTTAATAAAAAAAAACTTTAAAAAGCTAATGGTAGCAATTAATTAACATGCGAAACGTATAAACTGGGCTTAAATATTATCAAAATGAGAATGAAAGCTACTTTATCATAAGTCTTGACAGAAAAAAATGAATAAAAGATGCAGAAAATTAAACGCGGCTGCCAAGGCCTGTCATAATTTAACGAGGTCGACCATTTTCTACATTGATAGCAAAGAAAAGAGAGATTAAAAAAATAGCAGCTTTAATGAAGGGAGCTGCGATATTACTTTATTGAAATTAACGATGATTTTCTCCCATTTTGAAAGCAAATCACAACTGCGCATGCTCCGGGACGCTAAGAAAATATTAAACTTAATTAAGGCCACATTATGGCCTAACTTGGCTGAGTAAGGAACATAATGAAAAAGTATTTCCAGATTTATCGAAAGAAAGTTTAGGATCATGAAGGGATATTGTGTGGAAAATGCTTCTGTTGAGTGGCAGGTTTTGTTGTTTTGGAAGTAATTATATCGTTTCTACTTTGTTCGCTAATAGGTTCTCTATCAGTACAAGCCTCTCAGAATGCTGCGCTTTTGTATTGCTTCAAAAGTCGGCATATTAAAGTTGTTTTATTAATTTTTGTTCCTGGCAATTAGATTTTCTTGGTGAAACGGTAGAGTGCTTTGAAGTATGGTAAAAATATTACACTGAAACTTTATTACGAAATGTTTTAACCATTTATTCAAATGAAAACAAATATTTCGATAATGTTTTATTAACTTAAAAAAAAGGACACGTACAAGAATTAATCTTTCGAGAAGAATATTATTAAACACGAGGCTGTGTATGCGTGCATTTAATAAACCATTATTCTTGCCACTATTTTTTCCATAAAAAAACAAACAGATAAAAACCAGATTTACACTTACATAAGTCAAAATGAAATTAGTGCATTAATAATATTTTTTTTCTTTTAGGAATAAATTATTCTTTCTAAAAGTCTCATTTTGTAAATTGACAAAGAAATTTTTTACATAGCATAAAAATGAGCAACGATTAATAAAAATAATACATTGACGAATAAGTTTTTCGAAGTTCAATATCAATTTCATAAAGTAAAATACTAACATAATTTTTCATAGATTATCCAATTCATTTTCACTTTTTTCATTTCGAATTCGTCATTAGGTTTATCAATGTTTTAGATAATTTTGAACGAAATTATACATATTTGTTACGAAATATTCCTTTTATAATTTTTTTACTCAAAATTAATTTCAGCAATACTATTTTCTCAAGTTAAAACAAACACTGATTTCATGTTTGTCTGAATCCCTTAAAACTAAAAATCACTCAAAGATTTTTAAAAAAATACCTAATTATGTGAAACAATGTTTGATTAAAGTAAATTTAAATTTTGTTTTCTATTAGTTATTTTATCAGTATTTTATTAATTACAAGTATTGATAGCATAATTGTTCCATCAACTAAAAATTGGATCACATCATTAAAGTTTTTTTTTGAGTATTTAAATTTAATTGAAAAAAGCAAACTAATCATCAGACACTAGTTGGATTTATTTTGTATTTTAAATATACGAAACTGGCTTTATGTTATTATTATTATTTTTCATTTGTAGCACTAATGATTAGAAATATAAAAAAAATTAACTTAGTTGCTGTGTAAATAAATATTTAAATGTGAAACAAATATCTTACCCATAGTTATCTTTTTCGGAATTGATGAAGGGCAATGAAATTCGTAGGCATAATGAACAACTGAATTTTATATTTAAGAAAATAGAAAAACTTAGTTTATGATTTGGAAAATAATTGGAAATTTATAACTCTTTTATTGCACTTCGTAGAAATAGTGCCATGTTATCTGTGACTTTGTTGTTAAATATAGAATAGAATGTAAAGTTTATTGAAATTGTTTTGTTTGACAAATGTTGTAAAATACTATTTGGAACATGTTAAGTGTTAAAAATACAGTTTTAAAATAATTTGTGTTTCTTTTTATTTCCCAAGCAGCATTACATATTTTTCATAATAAATGAATTTCTAATACAATAATTGCAATAGACATAATTTTACTTTAATGAAAGTATAAAGCAAAACAAGAAAGAAAGATCTAATTAAGTTAAAATTACTTAGATATATTTACAATGTGGTTCAGTACAACGTTTACAAATTTGAGGAGGAAAAAGACCACGTTTTAAGGAATGGGAACTGTACAGTAACATATTGCCGGAAAAGTCATCATAATGAACGTTTTTCTGAATTAAAATTCCTGTTAGTGGACATTTAAACCGTGACATTCATTTACCTAAATTATCCTAATCTCATGTTTCCTAATAATTTTTGTTTCATAATAATTTATCCAATATTTGGTTTTTAAATAATTCAAAATTTTTCCTATCAATAGCCGATTTATTGCAATTTAATTCAAATTTGCAAACTTGTCAAATCATACCGCACTGAGTATTTGCTAATCAAACACACAGAGCAGAGAGAGATTAGGAATTCAAGCTAGGCTTAACAAAACCGATGGGAACAGAAGTTAAATATCATAATATTATTTAATACAATTGACATATTTAAGTAAATCTGCTTATGGGAGCATAAATATTTTCTTTATACAACTAACAAAATTACACAGTTTTTACAACAGTTAGCATGATTTGTTTATCAAAATAAATTCGACAAGAAGTTTGGAATAACTTTGCAAATAAGCTAACAGGAACAATATTCTTGTTCAACCAATAAAAATGTATTGCACTTTAGCCATTTTGCAATACACCATGCTAATTTTAAAAGTATCCAGTGATTTTAGTTTTCTTACAGTTCACCCATATACATTTAGAAGAGATTAGAAAAGATAAAAATAAAATCAAACAATACGTCTATTCGTTTGGATTTATTGCAATGAAAATTATCCTTTGCAAGTATTATCATTTGAATTATTTGAATAGAAAAAGCTAATAATTTATTATTATGTGATAATTTATCAAAAGCTGAAAAAAAAGTCATTACAAAACTGTGGAAGTTCAGTACTAATATACTTCTCTGGAAGTAGCTAATATTATAAAATGCTTTTTATATTGAAAAGTAAATTTTATGCTTCTTGATTTACTGTAGAGATATTAGAAGATATTCTTGATTTACTGTAGAGATATATTATATACCTTCATCTATCAAGAGATACCTCGTGATTGAATCAAGTTACTATGTCTTATATACCAGTGAAATGATATTTATATTTAGTAGTGGTAGTTACGCCACAATGCTCCCCCACCAGAATTTTATCAGGGATAGAATTCGATGAACGGATCTCACTAGTTGCTCTACTTGTGAGAGCTACTTGTGAGAAGACCGTGAGAGCTGGATTAAAGGTGACCGGGTTTTTTGAGTGCTGAATGTGAGAGTTGTATTAACTTCACAATCGAAGTCGCTCCTGTGTTGCATTTAGCAGTCGAGTGCATTCCGGCTGACGTTGAGTATGATCGAGATGAGACTGAGCAGCAACAGCGTGAGGATGAGAATAATGTCGCAGTCACAAGCAGCTAGTCAACAGTTCAATGTGGACCATCCATCAAAGTAGGTGTTACCAGATCGAAGTGGGCGTTACTGCGTGGTCAAATCACGTCCGGAGGTCATAAATGAGGGGTGAGGAGTTATCGACTATGCCAACCTTCTATCAAAAGATACCTCGATATTGAATCAAGTTAGCATGTGTTATATACCAGTGAAATGATGTTTATATTTAGTAGTGGTAGTTACACCACAGTAGCACTACTCAAAATGTTGATATAAAAATATATTTCAACAGCACTGTAGCATTTTTATCCACTCGATTGCTTCTGGTTCGGTTAGTTCTAATAATAATCATTAGCGTTTGGTTTGATCGAGCATAAATGTTACAGAGCTCTTGAAATATATTTCAAATTAAAAATGCTGTGTGATGATGGAAAGATTTTACCAATTATCTTAAAAGTCAAAATGAGTCGGTAGACTAACATTAAGCCTCTCCGATCAGTGTGTTAGAGTCCCTTCAAACTTTTTTAATTTCTTTTCATAAATTTAAATCAAACTGCAAAAATTTTTAACTACTTTAAATTATTATTTCTTAAAATATCTGTAATTTCATTTTAAGTGTTTCATTCTACTGAAAAACCAGCTGTTAGATTTATTAAAGATTGAGTTATTATAGCTTTTCAGACCGGGGCATTTCAGACAGACGCCGTGAAAAGGCTGTGGTAGAATTTAGACTTGCGGTGGTTCATGACTGTCTTGTGCACCACCTCCGCCGCATTGGTATTTTTACGAGTCCGAATTGCCTACTCTGTAGGAAATTTGAAATAATGGATAAGAAGCACTTGATGGAATGTTCGGCTGTACACGGAGACTCCGAGGTGAACAGATATTGGAGAGCTAGGCATCTGCTAATGAGTCATTGACATTTTTTTCTTCTTGTCGTTTATTCCTCTTGTTAAGAGTTTGTCAATCTCTGCCATTGGAAAAAAAAAGTTATTATACCTTTAAATTATAATGTTTAGTAGATTTTAATGTCAAAATAATATTAAAAATTACCTAAAACATTTAATTAAATAATAAAAATTAATTATAAAGTAAAAAATAATAAATTGCTAACATTTAATTCAGTCGGAATAAACTTATTTTTTAGATGTTTTAAACAGTCTTAGATGAGGGTTATTAATTTTTGTTGCAGTAAAATATATAAAAACGAGAACATAATATATTGAAACCTTTACTCAACTTCGAAAAAACATTTTTTTTTTCTTAATTTCCAAACGAAATTATTCGTAATCACTACCGAAAAATATTTTGTATCTTAACACCTAAAAAGGTGGCAACTGTAAAATTCCAAAGTGGTTATCCGAAAAGTGCTCTGCTGCACCAAAAATGAAGAATAATTCCTTACAGTGAAAAGCCATGTAATTTTCCACTAATTAGTGATAAGAAGACGCCACCAGGCTTGTTATTCAGCCACCATGCTTTGTCTAAGAGTTAGAGAAGGTGTTTTTACGATTTAATATAAAGCAAGAATAATACATTTAAGGAGGATTTATACAATATTTCTTATAAAAATTATTTAATACAATCGACAATTTTTGATATCCTTGGTCCGAATCCTGCTGTCAGCCAACAAATATATTTCTCATTTTCGCCACCGCATTGCTCAAAAATGAGTATATGCTGTTTCACTTTTAGATGCAAGGGATTTTCCAATTCTGCTATCATTTGCTTCGGAGATATTTTGGCAAATTTTGCTCAATTTCGGAAACCCTTTTCTCACAGTCTTTAAGAAAGAAAAGAAACAAGCCAACAGAAACTGATCGAGACATGCATGGTTCTGAACGAAACAGATTTTTCAAGCCCTTGATTAAATATTTTATATCTACTAACCAGTAGAGTCTTACGAAAAAAGCATTTTGATCTGCTTGCTTTCCTTTAGCATATTTTCCTTTCAATAACTTTAGCAAAATTTTTTATTCAGGTAAAATACTATTTAAAATTAAAAAGGGATTTTAAGGTCATATTCGCCGACTTGCCTGTGTAGGGGGCAGGGAACTGTCCTTGCATCAGAAGGGTCCAGGGTTCGAATCCCGGGCAAGGCATGGATGTTTCTTTCTCTCTCTGTGTGTTCTATGTTCTTTCTCCTTTGTGTGTGTGAATGTGACCCGCCCTTTAAACGGGATTGTGGTTGTGTAAATGGTGTGGCAGAAGTCGAATTCTTGGCCGTAGATGGCGCCACTGAAAAACAAGAACAATCCCAACCCCCTGCCTAAACAGGAATACAAAAAAAAATAATAATAATTTATTCGTCAAAATAAATTTATGCATCTTTGTATTAAAGCTAAATGTAAAATTTTTTTTTTGATTTAAAAAAAATATATTAAAAAATGCTAATAATTGTGATGACATTACACCAACGTGAGACTTTTCAGAAATTCTAAGCCATAAGGCAAGATATATTGTGTCTAGGCAATCATCAGGTAATGCAAGTTAATTTTTCGCTATATTAATCAAAATATAACATTTTATTTTTACGAGTTTTTGCAGATTCAAATGTAAGCACACGCAAAAAAAGAAAAATTCAGCATTTGGAATAAAATCTTGTTTTCTAAATCTGAAAAGACATTTTAAGAAAAAACTTGCTTAATTGGTGAAGTTTAGCTTGTTCCCCTAGAGTACAAAGGAAACACTGATTTGAATTCTTAGAATGCATCTGATTAAGCGTTCAAGTAAAAAGAAAAATTTAGAAGCAAAAAAAAAGAAAGAAATCAAAATAACTTTGTTCTTTTTATCTAAAAAAAGGGCTCAAAACAAGTTAGTTAACAAGAAGAAGACTACAAAGCATTTTGTGTTACTGAAGTTCATGAAACCAAGAATGAAAAAGTTCTATTGTTTTCAATTAGAGGACCATGTCATGATCTTGAATGTAAATTAGGAAACATGGGTTTCTGTTAAATAAAAAAATGCAGAAACAAATGCTTGTTTTTGTAGTTTTATTGCAAAATATATTTAAAAAAATCACGTATTATATTGACGCCGTCAATTTAATAAATAAGACGCAAACTTCTTATTCTTTTACACAATATTGTTATTCTTATCCGAAATATTTTATCAGAGAATCTGCGATTGATAGAAAATTGAATTAAAGATGCTTGTTTTGCTAAAGCTTAGTTTTTTTTTAAATTAATACTATTAGGAAATTGTATTTCAATTATGAACGGGCCAAGGCGTAAATTTGAAGCATACAGTTTATTAAACAAAAACCAAACTCTGTTTTATTATTTTTTGTTCCTCAAATATTTTATTCTTACTGTGAATAATATTGTTTTATTAAGAAGAAACTTAATACTGATAAATTTAGTCAGTAAATTTTAGTTTTTATTTTATAAATTGAACTATTTAAATTTCTCAATTTTTATTGTGAATGTGATGAAGATTTTATTATTATACACACTTATTAGTTTCGTCAATAAATAACATACGTAGTATTCATAGCATTACAGTTCTTCAATAAATAGCATTGTAAAATAAACAATTGAAAGTTTTCAATTTGAATTGTAATGTGATGAGGAGTTTATTAGCATACAGTTCAATAAATAGCATACATATATTATAATCTTCCCCTTAACGTCCAGCAGGTGGCGCAGCGCCGCAACTGTTGTGTCTGTTTTGTTTTGCAAATGTAAGAAAGCGTAAAGGTGCGCGCAAATGAGCCTGTGCAATTATGATATCTGTAAATATTTTTGTAAATAAATAATTAATATAATCAAACTCTTACTTCCTCCCCCCCCAACCGAGCTACTCGACACCTGAACAAATGAAATGGGATTACAACACATAGCATTACAGTTCAATAAATAGCATACATAACATTACAGTTCAATAAATAGCATACATTCAATAAATAGCATTGTAAAATAAACAATTTAAAGTTTTCAATTTCAATTGTGAATGTGATGAGGAGTTTATTAGCGTACAGTTCAATAAATAGCATACATAACATTACAGTTCAATAAATAGCATACATTCAATAAATAGCATTGTAAAATGAACAATTTGCACTTTTCCATTTTCATTGTGAATGTGATGAGGAGTTTATTTAAATACACACTTCTTAGTTTCTTCAATAAATAGCACACAGTTCAATAAATAGTACAGGTCAGTTAGTAGCATACAGTTCAGTAAATGAATTACAAATTTATTATTTTCTTACTTAGAATATAAAATATTAATCATCTTTTTTAAAAAGAAATTTTGTCTGAGATACGATAAAATGATGAAAGTTTTGGTTGTATAATTTTATCGTTTCTTTTGTAAAAAAAAAATTAGCAACGAAAATTATGTATCTGATGTAAATATTACAAGGTGTTAGTTTTATCGCATCTCATTATTGTTATTTTTAAAACGAATATTAAAAAAATATGTATATCATTTTCATAAGAATGTAACAAAAAATTGTTATTCGTGTGAGAATTATTGTTCATTTAAAAGCAGTGAATTGTCGAAAAACGTTAGTAATACTTATTGAAAAATCATTATTTTAATACTTGTTGTAAAATCAGTTCAATAATCATTATTGTAAAATATACGGTATAAAATTTTATGGTAGAAATGGATTTTACGTTAAAATTAACTTTACCGATTTTACACCCAATGCTCCACTACTGTTAACCGTAATGTTTTACAATGTCAAATCAAGGTTTAAAGGAAGATAGGGATAAGTAATTAAAAAAGGAATTTTATTTTATGTTTTTATTTTAAATCTCAAAATATAAGTTGTTTTTTTTAATGACTGAAAAGGAAATTATATTATTGCAAAAAAATAATTATCTAAAACACCTTTAATAAAATGCAAGAATGCTGAAATTAAAATATTGAAACTAATAAATCAGTTTAAATAAATTTTAAAAATACTTAAGTTATCTTTCTACGACTATAAATATCTTTGAGCATTACTTTTCTGAACTCATTTGACGATAAAAAGACAGCCAGTTTAATCTTTTCATACTATACTCAGGTTAAGTTTAACGAATGATAAAACACAAAAAAAAAAGATTACGCCGAAAAGAATTTATTTTAAAACTATGCAAAAAACACATATGATCGGAAATTCAACCACTTTGCCGACCGTAAATCTTTCACGGCTTTTTAATACTGTTTTTAATGCACCGTTACCATCGAGATGACGTTATTAATTACGACAAGATTTTTTTTTAAAAAAATCAGAACGCTGAATCAGGATTAAGTAATTTACAGAAAAAAAGACTTTGAAGAATTTCATGTAGTGTGGAAGATAGTGATCATAATAATGACTTTAATGAAGCGTCGTTAAAAATAATTACTGTGAATACCTCTTAAAATGAAGTTCTGACATCCTCTGAAATATATGGATCTACTTAGACAAGATTTAAACTATTATTTATTATTTCTTGCTAATAAACTCTTATGATAAAAAATTTCTAATTTTTGTATTGCGAATAATTATCTATACATTTTAATAAATAAATGTGAAAATTATAATTTTCCTGCATATGTGATGAAATACCGTTAATTTTATTTAAACATGATGTTTTTCTAAATCAATTCTTTATGTATATGCATTTCAAGGAAATTAACTATAACACATATAGGGGAGAGTCGGGTAGCCCCTCCCACTTAAGGAGTATTGCTTATATTTCTGTATAATATTGATTAATAATCAATATTTTTGTATTTTTCTATTGTTTTATCATCTAATTAAATACTGCAAGAAGAATAAACCAAAAAGAGAATAGTTTAACTTAAAGAAATAGAAATTTAAAAAAACATGTTTTTCAGCTCTTTTCAAAATGTGTCGATTAGCCCCGCCAAGTTACAAAAATTATGTTTTTTGACTGTTTTATCAGGTGTAAATGAAAATGACCAATGTATTGATAATAGATAAACCCCATTTATAATTTTTATCACAAAATTCAATCGATTTTTCTTAATTTCATGACTACTGTATTCAACATATTTTCAAAACTCTTGCTTACCATGTTACCAGCTGCATAAATACTTGAAACTTTGAAAATAATCTTCTTTTAATATAACAATTAATGTCCGATGGCCCATTGACTTGAAAAAATATTCTATACATATGAAATTGACAGTGGGCTGGGGTACCCGCTGGGCGGGGGTATCCGACACTCCCCTACATATCTAAATAAAACATTTTGACAGTTGTAATAATTTTGCAAACGTAAAGCACATATTTTTGTTTCACATGTTTTATAAACACATATCGTTTGAGATATGATTACTGTTAGCACGTTGTTATTTACTCTATTATACTATTTTAAATATGCAATACGTCAAAGTGTCAATAAATATTTATAATATTCGTAATTTTGTAAAATAACATTTCTTAAAAAAAAATATAAGCTATTTATTAGACATATTTAGAAAATAAGATTTTAGAATGAATGTACTTCGTATTGCGTAACAAAGAGGACTCAAGAAAATATGTTGTCTTTTAAGAATTCAGACATAGCACAAATATGCAAATGGTAAAGGTAAAAAAAAAATGTTTTTTTTTCCCAAATAAAAGCGGAACTGAGGAAATTCAAAGCTTGTTAGATTGCTAGAGCAATCAGAAAAGATATTAAAAGTTGTTGAATAATCTCCATTGTTGAAAATATCTCCGGATTTCATTCTGCAATCAAACTTGTTTGATTATTTTTGTTACGTCACCTTCCTCATAAGTCATTTCGATTGCTATTTTGATTATTCCTTGCTAAAATATTTATTTGAGATCCAGATAGAATATACTCTCATTTTATTTTTAAAAAAATTTTTTAAAAAATTAACTTTAAGGTTAATCTTTGCAAAACAACTTCACTGAGAAAAAAATTCCTGATCAAATTACGGTATAAAGTACCAGTTGTTGTTGACGTATGCCTGTTTAGGCAGAGGGGGTGCGGTTGTTCTTGTTTTCCAGTTGCGCCATCTATGGTCAAGAATTAGACTTCTGCCACACCTTACGTCGTACCCGTTTCTAGGGCGGACCCATTCATACATCCATTCATTCATCCTCATATCGTAATTTTAACCTGAATCAGACAACAATCGATCTCCAATCCAGTACCCCCAGATGTATTGATTTGTTATGGGAGCATGGAGGAATTTTGCGACTCGACCGATTTAACGAGCATCAGTCACTTTACTACACGGGGAGTCTTCGGCCGGCTGGGTTCGAACCCACGAATTCTCGGACATGGGCTCACCGCCCTTCCGACCAGGCTCTCCCGGTCCCATAAAGTGCCAGTACTTTGGTTATTATACGTAGAATCCATTTAACCATAAAATCCATTTTATCCTAAAATCAATTTTTACTACAAAATATTATACGGTCAATTTTACAGCAATAATTATTTTATTAGAGTTATTTAGGGATTTTACGATGATTATCACTGTAAAAATTACGGTATATCAGATTTTTTTCCCTTAAAATTTTCCGTTAAAATTTTTTTTCTCAATAAAAAGTATCGGCACCCTGAATGCTGGTTCTTTTCAATGCAATTTTATCCAAAATTTCTTACAGTGTTGAACATTTGTTGTGTAGTATAAAAGCCTAAAATAAATTTAACGCAATATATGTATTTGTAAAAGGAGTTATAAAAATGTGTTCCCTTAGCTCTTGTACTTGTCATACTACAATAAATAAAATACAAATCCTTATTTCAAATAAAATCCATCTTCCAGATAACACCCTAGTTCGGCTACAAAGGAAATCTCAGAACATAAATACGGAAACATTCGGTAAAACTTTCTTTAGATTGAAAGAACTATTTCAGAAGAAGACAGGAAAAATGAAATCATACTTTGACGTTTACAGTAGTTGAACCTTTTCATCTATTGTACGATTATTACGATTCAGCAATTCCGTTAGAACACTTCTGGTTTGGGAAGGAAAAAAAAAGTTTTAAAAACCCCTTTCATGTACAACAACTGCTCAAGCACGGGACATAAATCAGAAAGCAACAACAACTATTCTATATCGCTTTCTTGTCTTTTTTTTCAACACAAATCTCTGTTTTTAGGAAGTAAAACCTAACAAACTATAAAGCATTTAGCAGAGCGGAAGCCCCGATATCACGATTCTTTCGAGTCAATAGCTTTGATTCGTGATCTAAAGAATCAGACAACTTTTCATCTGTTTGAAGAAAGCGAAGAAATAAAGACCATACTGATGTATACACGTGTTAAAGCTGAAAGAACAGTAAATGGGATATTTTTCGCTTGTTTGAGTCTTGAAAAACTAGGATATTTTTGGGAAAACTATTATCGTGATCTGAATAGTTATGATTGAATATTCAGGTAAAATTTAATCTTATATTATAATCATCGATATATTGCCAATTTATAGGACAGTTATTATTACTTGAAATAAGATTGAAATATTTTAAGATGACTGTTTTTTTCTTTATTAATAGCTTTGACTTGTCATCTAAGGAATAAGACAACTTTCATCTATTTGAAGAAAGCGAAGAAATAAAGACCATACAGATGTATACACGTGTTAAAACTGAGTGAACAGTAAAAGGGACATTTTTCGCTTGTTTGAGTCTTAAAAAACTGCGGTATTTTTTGAGAAAACTGTTAACGTGATCTGAATAGTTATGATTGAATACTCAGCTAAGATATAATTTAACATCATAATTATCGATATGAAGCAACTTTATTGGGTTATTATTATTATTATTATTATTCAAAATAGGATTGGAGAATATTTTGAGAAGAGCTTTTTTTCTTTATTTTAGATTTTTATGAGTAAAATACTAAATTATTCATTTACTTCTATTGTTTTTGGCCTTTTGAGATGAGATACCAAATCTAAAAATTAAAAAAAGAGGAAGGAGGAAGGAAAAAATATTCCACTAAGTATACCTATATGATAGATTAAAGATTAGTGTTGCGGTGCATTTTGCTTAGAAGTATTTTTTTTTTTTTTTTTGAGAATTATGTTTATGCTTTCAGAAATTTGCGCAGTGTAATTTTAAAAGAAAACATAGGTTTATACATTTTATCTATTTCATGAAAGTGCAGAAATAAGGACCGCACTGATGCATGCTCGCGTTAAAGTCGAAATAACAGTAAATCGGATATTTTTCACTTGTTTCAGTCTTTAAATCTAAGGTATTTTTAGGAAAATTATTATCGTGATCTGAATAGCGATGATTGAATTCTCAGCTTAAATATAATTTTAGGTCGTAATCATTGATATATAGCCAATTTATTGGGATATTATTATTATTATTCAAAACAGGTTTGAAATATTTTGAGAGGTCTTTTTCTTTGTTTTAAATTTTTAAGAGTAAAATACTAAATGATTCATTCATTCTTAAAACAATCAGGCTTTTAGAGGAAATATACGAAATCAAAGAATGAGAAGAAAGGAAGACGAAAGAAAAAAATTTTACACCAAGTACCTATATGGTAGATCAAAGATTAGTTTGGCGGTGCATTTTGTTTCATATTATAATATTTTTTTTCTTTTTAGATTTATGGTCGCTATTTCGATATTTTTAAATTTATGATTATGGATGTATACCCACTTTAATGTGCTATTATTATAATTCAAAAATTAATTTAGAAAGTTTTTTTTCTCAGATTTTATGGCTGCCAGATAATTAATTATGCATCTATTTTCATCGCTTATGGTTTATAAGGGTAATATATTAAATAAGAAAAAAATAAAGGAGAAAGAAGGAATAAAACTATTTCAATAAATACCCACAAACTCCACTGTTTCTACTAAAAAAAAATTTCACTTGTCCCAATAAGTAGGGGAGAGTGAGGTCAATTGTAACTGGATACGATTTTAAAAGAGCAAAAATTTCGAGCATCGGGTTCTAGATTTGGTTCCTAGGTGGCGCACAAGGTGTATTTAATAAATCTACAAGTACACCCCCGCTGGCAACCATTTTTATGTACTTTTGAAAGATTTATATCACAAAAGATATTTTCACGCTACGTAAGTACTTTTTTTGGTATTAGAATATTATATTGTAACAAAGTAATTTCGTTTAAACAAATAAAAGTTATTAACCGAATAAGTAAGTGGACACCTTAATTAACATTTCAATAAAAAAAATTGTTTGGTTAATTAACTAGTATTGGTTTTAACAAATGAAGCTGAAATGGAGTCTTGGGGACGATTGTAACAATAAGTAAAGGGACGATTGTAACAGCTGAAAATAAATAATCTTAAATTCTCGATTCANTTACAATTGACCCCGTTAGTGGGGACAATTGTAACAAGTGTACGACTGTCAAAAATTGTTAATAACTAATATAATAATTAATAACATTTAAAATAAGTTTTTTTTTCCCGTTAAGGATAGTCTACTTTACTCGTCTGTCAATTAATACTAATAATATATTGGATTTTCTGCTAGTTAAAAATAGTTAAGTAAAATATGTTACAATTGACCCCACTCTCCCCTACCTTCATGGTAGATTAAAGATTAGATTGGCAGTACAAAAGGTTAAAATATGTTTTTTTAAAGTGATATGGTATTCAAAAATGCATTATAGACTAAATCATTGAAATTTTATGATATTTTATTCAATTTGCTTAAAGAAAATATTTGATTAAATGGAACACTGGATTTTTAAATTCCCGTAAACATTAGTTTCTTAGATTTTTGAGCTTTTTTCTCTATAAATAATAAGCGTAGATATATTGATTGTTTTTATATCAGGACTAATCGCCATAAACGCGGCTCCAGAACACATGTTTTCCATTGAGAGTACAGAGACATCTACATCTACAGTGGATCCCCTCCCACATAAACCTTTACTTTAATGATCTGGTCGATGAACTGGCCAAGAAGGGCGCTAATGATCCTATAGATAGTAGTAGCCTTCTAACATACAATGAAATCTATGCAAAAGTAAAGACCGACAATAACAGGACTTGGAGGATTCCACCTACTTATGATTGGTATCAACAAAATAGTCCTGGGGCTGTCCTGGGGCTAAAAGGTGATAGGAAACAGCAGACAGCTATCACAAGACTAATCAGTGGTCATACCCGTGGACTAACATTTGTTCAGGGTCAAAAGACTTTCCCTGTATGCCAAAAATGCAATGTGCACCAGGCTACACCTGATCATTTGCTGTCCTGTATGGGGACTAGAGAAGAATTTTATCTTGGTCCGGCGATGGTATATGATTTTCTGTCTGTGAAGGGTCTTCTGGACGAGCCTTGTTCTGGGTCAAGCTGAATAAGTAACAACAACAACAAATATTGAAACACTCCTGCTTTTTGTTCCCGTTGGAGAATCACAACAAAGGCCCTACCTCTCCCTATGGAGTGTAATGGGATAAGAAAGAAGAAGATGCTAAAATATGGTATGTGCGGAGCCATGGTGCCCCAGGGGATAAAGCGCTCGACCCCTAACGAGGTGAACTGAGTTTGAATCCCAGCGATGACTGGTCGATGCGAATTCCGCAACCGGCTCTAACCGACCGCAGTACTGACAAAAAATATCCTTAGTGGTAGACGGATCATGAGTTAGAGTCCCCTTGACATCAGGCTAACCATGGGAGTTTTTCGCTGTTTTCCTCTCCATGAAACGCAAATGCGCAAATCCACCACAAAGTCCAGCACGAAGGTCCTCAATTTTCCCCCCAAGATTGATTCCTTGTCTTCTAAATTGAATTTAAAATTGCAAGTCTTTGGAGATTAACATTAATAGTCGTAAACTCAAAATTGGGTCGGCTGTTCAACAACAGTTGTAAAAATATGGTATACATGGCATATGTCTTTAATGCCACACGTACAAAACTGAGGCCCAGTTATTTTTTTTCTTCTTCAAACTTATATGATTACCAACGAATTTAACACGATTCCAAAATAATACAAACATCTTTCTATTATCTAATGACATAAGCGTTTCCTCTAAAATTAATTTGGATTTTAATTCTGCAGAGCATGATACGATGTTTGTATTTCCAATAAAATTAACTAAATTCTAATTTTAATAAAGAATATATGATATACAAAAAATTCAAACGCTTTTAAATTCCAAAGAATTTTCTACCGATATAAAGTTTTATGCATACTATACTCAGATAATAATCACCCCATTTCTCCTTCAACTTTTTACGATTAGCAGAACTAATAACAGGATTTCAAAATAATATAAAAATTCCTTCTGTTCTATAATGACATGACCAGGTCCACTAAAATTAATTTTCATTTTATTTCCGCATTACTTGACAATATATATATATTTTTTTTTAGTTCCCCTACATTTTTTTCATATTCACGCAGCTGTTTTTTATTGAAAAAAATGTTTGAACTTTATTTCATATACGCGCTTCCTTCTTTAAATTTTCTGCAGAGGATGGCACGAAAATATTGGCAGAGCTTTTTGATGGATGGCCCTTCTTAAAAACAGTCATTTTAGAGACGAAAGTGGAGGTCATTTTCTGAGTGAACCCCATTGTTACGAAATATGCAGCGAGATTTGTGTAGGGATAAAAAAACGTTGAACTTAAAAAACCGTACCAGTGATATATGATGGAAATTTTGCGCTCCAGCGAATCTGTTAGAAATATTATTACTGAGTTGAAAAATCTGCTTTTTGGATAAAATGTAATAAAATAGAAAGATTTGGTGCGTTAAATTCGAATCATATTTAATGAACTCAAAAATGTTAAATAAAAGTGATTTTTTTTTTCAGATTGAAAAATGATTTGAGCTCATAATACTTAAGTTTTGTTACATACTTACTTAACTTAGATCGTAGAGGGAAGTGATAACTGAAAAATTTATAGCAGGATTTAATAGGAATTTTATTAAAATTATTGCGTTTGTTTAAAATAACAATCTCTATTTAAAAATGTTAAATAAAATTGATTTTTCTTTTCAGATTGAAAAATGATTTGAACTCATAATATTTAAGTAAAGTTTTGCTACATATTATCTTACTTTAGATAGATCATAGAAAGAAGTGATAACTGAAAAAATTATAGCGGGATTTAATAGGAATCTTTTTTAAAATTATTGCGTTTGCTTAAAATAACAATCTCTAGTTAAAAATGTTAAATAAAAGGGATTTTTCTTTTTCAGATTGAAAAATGATTTGAACTCATAATACTTAAGTTTTGTTACATATTATCTTGCCTTAGATAGATCACAGAAAGAAGTGATAACTGAAAAATTTATACCGGGATTTAATAGGAATCTTAAAATTATTACGTTTGTTTGAAATAACAATCTTTAGTTAAAAATGTTAAATAAAATGGATTTTTTTTCAGATTGAAAAATGATTTGAACTCATAATATTTAAGTAAAGTTTTGTTACATATTATCTAACTTTAGATAGATCATAGAACGAAGTGATAACTGAAAAATTTATAGCGGGATTTAATAGGAATCTTATTAAAATTATTGCGTTTGTTTGAAATAACAATCTCTAGTTAAAAATATTAAGTAAAAGTGATTTTTTTCAGATTGGAAAAAAAGATTTCAGATAATATTGCTTAAGTAAAGTTAATTACATTTTATCCTACTTAAAATAAATCATAGAGAGAAGCTATAACTAAATAAATTGTTGCGGTATTAAACAGGAATCTTATAAAAATTATTGTGTTTGTTTCAGATAACAATCTCTAATTAATAAAGTAAAACTATCATGAGACTTTTTTTTCAAATTAAAACAAAGCATTTAATAAATATATTATTTTTTCATTTAAATAATAGGTTTCAAATATTTTGTAAGAAAATTACGTTAGGAAGTTAGTAAAAGGATATAGAAAGGATAACGTAATGAAATAGGTATATTTGGTGGTTAAATTTGAATAATATTTAATGTGTTCAAAAAATGAAATTTTCGTAGGATTAAAATATTTTGTAAGAAATGCTAAGTTGGAGAGTTTGTAAACGAAAATTATAGTGATGGAAGAAATGAAATAAGAATGTTTGATGATTAAGAAACGTATTTAACGCGTTTAAAAATGTTTGAGAATAGATGTTGTGAATTTTCCCAGATGGGAAAAGGATTTGCACTCTTAATACTTAAATTAAGCATCGTTGCATTCTATTTTACTCAAAAAAATATTTGTTTTCCCTTTTTCTTTCAAAATAATTATAGAGAAAAAAAATAATAAAATTTGAAAATAATTTATGGAATCTAAAATATATTATCGATTGGAAATTTGAATCATATTTAATAAACCTAAAGATGTTCAAATGAACGGAATTAAATTAATAATACTGAAGTAATAAAGTTAGTTAAATTTTTATCGTATTTACGCAAAAGCATTAATATTTTATGCTGTTTTTTTTTTAGAAATAATTTTAAAGATAAATATTTGTAAAATTGAATAATATTTTACGACTTTCAAATATTAAAACTATTTAAATTACTTCTTTTGAATAACCCTGTAAGGCAACTTTTCCTTGTTCAAATAAAAGATAAAAACAAGGTTTATTTTGAATTGAAAATGAAAACAGCCGTCTCCTGCCCTTGAACATTAATGGGCCCTGATTACATTTAACGGAATCTCACTAGAATCAGTGCAACAATTTCTACCTTATACCCTTTCTGTAGAACGATCGTATGAATAGACAGCATCACCATATTTGTTCCATACTATAGAATATTGACAATGGTTCTTTTATCGATTTGGAGTTTCACATTTATATTGGACAGCAAGGCATTATATAGTTGATTGACACTGGTTGGGCATGGGATAAATAAAATTGTATACAACTGTTTAAATGTTTTTACATTGTTTATGTCAGTTTATCTATTTTTGAATGATGTTCTTTAAATGTGTATCATTTGAATTGAAAGAAGTTAATAACATACATAGATATGTCAGTTATAAAGAATTTGAAAAATCATCAATTGCGGCACATTGCTGGAATCTTAGTCATAAAATAAATTTCGACAAAGACAAAATTATTTCCAACTTAATTACATCATCTCATTTCGCTACCCTGGGATCTTTTTTTTTATTCATATTAAAGATGATTCCCTTGTCAACGGCATTAATTGCTCACAACCTCTCGATAGCGCGTGGAAATGCATTTTCTCCTAATTCGCTCCTCTCTGTCAGTGTTTTAATTTCCTTGTCTGTTTTACATCTTTTTTCCCGCTCGGCTACTGTGATTTTGCTAGTTTTGTTTCGTGCCTTTATTTTCGTTGGCAAGTTTACGTTATATATTTAAAATCAATTTTGTTTTTTCTCGTTCACGCCTTGCATGTATTTAAAAATGGGCGCCTGTTTTTGGACTCTTGAAACATGTCGAAAGTTATTTACAATTTGTATATTTTTTAAGCGCATGAAGTTTCTTATCAAGCAATATTCAGTTTCTAAAAATTATTTATTTAATTTACATCTATAGTGTTTTGCATTAGCAGATGTTTTTACAATTTGTTGCTTGTTCCGTCATGTCTTTCTTTTAAATGCTTGTTATTAATCTCCACATTCAATTAAACTTAATTGCTTAGTAGTTCAAGAAAAAATATTGAAATGTGCAAAAAGAAGAAAATAACTTGCCGTATAAAATACTAAGATAAATAATTACTAAAAGCTATGATGTTGATTACAATACAACAAGTTGATTAAGTAAATCGACATTTGAAAAATATTTCATACGAAATTTTAAATCCTTAAAACTGATATGCAGATTTCCTTAAAAAAATTTATTATCATTCTTTAAGGAAAAAAACTTGAAATAAACAACCATTTTTTTAACCAGGAAAATATGCATAAGAATGTAATGAAACAACCATAATCCTTGATATTTTTATGACTATTTTAATTGAATTTTCTTACATATTTATGATTATATAAAATCTGTTGATTACATAGTTTTTAAATTATCACTTTTGTTAACTAGTTATTTAGGTTAAAATATTTTTTTAAATAATATAAATTTATTTTTATACACTGCTATTTGACGTTATAATTGGTAAATTGTAAAAAATAACGAATATTTATATCCATCTGTCAAAGTTGATACACTTAAAAATTTAACTCTATATAAAATATCGTATAACTATATAACTATATAACTATATATCGAAATATTATAATAAAATGAAAAATATGATAGTTGCATGAAAAAGTATTGCGTTTTTTGAAATCACAAGTTATTATTCAAAAAAAAAACATTCACTTAGTTTAACATGAATTAAAAATGAAATATAACATATTGAATGAGGTTTTTTATTGATTTATTTTCGATTTTTCCTCGATCTGTTAAAATAAACATAAATAAAACACTCAAATAAAAATATATTAATTATCTATAAAATTATTATAATTCTTTTCACAAGTTGAAACTAATATAGTTCATTTCGCTTGATAATTTTAATATTTATGCTTCATATATAATCTAAAAAGGTTTCTGAGAAAATATTTTTTAAACTTTTTTTTAATCTTTTATCTGTATTTTTTTTACATTCGCAACTTGATTGCAATCCCCCCCCCAAAAAATTTTTTTTTTTGTAGTGTTTTTTTTTTTTTTTAATATTTATGCCTTGACCTTTAAATAAAATATCTTTTCCTTACTAAGCTAAAAATCAGCATCCATAAATTAAGTTAAAAGTTTCATGAACATTTCAAGTTTTTCGAATCTTGAAGGAAGCATTTCTTTATTTTAAGTATTTTCATCTTTTAGAAGGGATTATTTTCAGGAAAAAAATATAGAGACCACATATACCACAATCCACCAACTTCCAAATGTCTAAGAAGCTTTAAATAATCTCTTGTTGTTACTGCAGTTATCTCACCCATTTTTTTATTTTTTTATAAAGAAATGCTTTTAAAAGTAGTTTCCTTTAATAGTTCCTAGCTTCAGGATGAAAATTATTTCTGTTGTTTTGACTTTCTTTGGTTCTTGATGACTTTAACGTTTTTTTTTTCGTTTTTTGTGCGTTTTAAGTAGATATTACATCTATCTGTTAAAAATATTTTTTTTAGAAAATAAAATAGCGGAAAAAATTTTAAGAAAATATTGTTAAAAGATTATACTGTGTACTTAACAAAAACTACTTAGTCTATGTTGGATAATATAAATTGAGATAGGTTATAATCCGCTTTTTGAATACATGAATTTTATATAATTCTCTTAAGAGCTTAACTAAAAATATATAACATATTTTGAATAGTAATTTTTCTTCCTAAAGATAAATATACTTGTGAGTAATTACTAATTTATTTTATGCATAATCTGACAAAAATTGAGAAAACAAAAATTTTTTTTTTCAAATTCATTTTTACTACATTCGTATCTTGCCTATTGTATCCCGAACTATAAATTTCAAATATTGAAAAATATAATTTCCATTTTTGATAAAAAGTTTCACTTACTGCAAAATAAATAACAATAATGCAAAGCAATTCTCTAAATCAATGTAGAAAGGGAAAGAAAAATAAATAAAAATATTACAAAATAATAGGTAGTAAACAGCCCCAATTTTATTTAAAATCTTCTTTTATTTGGGGGAGAAGTCATGAAAAAGAAAAAACCGAACAGTGGAACAACAAGTCACAAGTTTAAGTTAATTTCGGCACAATTTCGTTAATTCCTGTTACAAATCCTTATTTCCCGTTATAACTCCTCTCGTCCCTTAATCTATAGTGCAATGGGGACTTTCTCCCCCTGACGTTACGTTTTACATACCTTTCGCCCTACCCTTTTTCTTAGAAAGACACCTGTTTGCCGGTATCTATGATGTCAGCGTGCCTTACTAGAGCGGAGATGTGTTTCTTAACCGTAACGCTCGAAAAATAATTGTGGTTACATCTCAACTTGTTAAAAAATAAGCAATTTAACTTTAACTTTAAGCAAGAGGATAAAAGGGAGAGCGCGAAAGGCGATCGAGAGATTCGATATTTTGATGGTCAAACACTTTGCAGCACTCCGCTTAACGGAGTTTTGATATTTTTTGCTCCCACCTCCCTGAGGTGGAGAACTTTTCTTGGAAGAATGGCTTCCTTGCGCCATCTTTATTTTATGTTCCCTATAACCAACTCATGTGCTGCCATGCTATGACGTGGTCTACGAAGTTGTTTATGCTAAATCATGCAGCTCTTTTTAATGTGAAAGAAAAATTTGCCCTTAATTAAAATTTGAACTTAGATCGCCAAAAAATCTTCAAAAGAAACATGAACGTTATCTTCGATTTTTGAAAATTTCATCTTGTGATGGAAAGCCGAGAAAATCCAAAATTCTGGGAAATGCTCCAACCGCTGTTATTGCTGAAAGACCCCTGTTTCCAGTAGCTACTCAGTTCCCACTAAATGCTGGGATAAAATGATCCATCGCCAACCTACAGTCGTCTGGATTTCATCTAAAATTTCCTTTTCCCTGAATTTCCTGCCCTTCACCCACTAATCCACCATTGGATACTATTTGCCTGTCTTTCAATATGGATCCGCCTAATAAAAATAACTTTTTGGTTTTTCTAAAGTGACTATCTTTTTTTTGAGTGATTTATTCATCTAGATCTACTAAAAGATAACTCCAGGTAAATACTTGTTTTTATCCCTGTTTCTCTTTCAGATTGCTATATGGGTTATTCGGACACTATATGTAATTTTATTAATTCGGCCATATTTTTTCTAAGTTCAGTTGTTATTTTTATATATATAACTTTTCATTACGATACCCAACCGAAACAGTGCAGTGCTACTGACATAACCATACATTTTTTAATGTATTTTCATTTAAGTTTCAGAAGTCAAAAATAGAAACGTCTACAAAAAAATGCTTAATAATTTTTGTTTTTTAGACATCGAACATTCAAGTACTATGACTCCATCCTCAGAGTTTAAAAGGGTGACCTCAAGTATACTTATTAATTATCGGAGACAATGTTTTACATTTCAAAATGAGGCACAAAAGCACCCAAAATCAACACGGAGAAAATAAATTCTTGCAGAATTACCACACTGTATGGTAATAACATTTCTGGTAAAAGAAAATAACAAAAAAAAAAACACTCTATACATACTAAAGCAGAATGTTTCCGTCAGCAATCGTTATTTTTATTATGGTATGGTCACTGACAATCAGTATGCCAAATTTTTGGAGGGAGTATTAATTTATTGGATTAAACTTAATGCGTAATGAAAAACACGCAAAAAAAAGTATTTAATTTGGAGGGCAAATGTATTTATTGTATAACAATGAACAAAAATGAAATTTAAAAAAAACGTTACGCCAACAGCACGCGCTTTTCCCAGATGGTCATCCTCCTAAGTATTGACATCGCCCGACGATGCTTGACTTCGGTGATCGGTGATAACCGACATTTTAATCATGGTATGGCTGATTCGGGGGTATTTCGGTTACTTAATTAAATTCGTTCTAGTATTAATTTACTAGAGGGAACTAAATAATATTTATTGCATAACCGTTAATAAAAAATGAGAAGGTGTAATGCCAACGGCGTAAGGAACTCCCAGGTGATGACACCCATCTAAGTTCTGACTGTGCACGATGATGCGTGACTTCGGTGATCGGTCGAGAACCTTATAACTTAATATTAAATAACAATTCATGAGAAAAATTAAAAAGGTTTAATGCCAACGGAATAAGGAACTCCCAGTGGATGACAACAATCTAAGTACTAACTGTGCACGACAATGCGTGACTTCGGTGATCGGTCGAGAACCTTATAACTTAATATTAAATAATAATTCATAAGAAAAATTAAAAAGGTATAATGCCAACGGCATAAGGAACTCCCAGGAAATGACACCCATCTAAGTACTAACTGTGCACGATGATGCGTGACTTCGGTGATCGGTCGAGAACCTTATAACTTAATATTAAATGACAATTTATGAAAAAAATTAAAAAGGTATAATGCCATGGGCATAAGGAACTTCCAGTGGATGACACCCATCTAAGTACTAACTGTGCACGATAATGCGTGACTTCGGTGATCGGTCGAGAACCTTATAACTTAATATTAAATAACAATTTATGAAAAAAATTAAAAAGGTATAATGCCAACGGAATAAGGAACTCCCAGTGGATGACAACCATCTAAGTACTAACTGTGCACGATAATGCGTGACTTCGGTGATCGGTCAAGAAACTTATAACTTAATATTAAATAATAATTCATAAGAAAAATTAAAAAGGTATAATGCCAACGGCATAAGGAACTCCCAGGCAATGACACCCATCTAAGTACTAACTGTGCACGATGATGCGTGACTTCGGTGATCGGTCGAGAACCGTATAACTTAATATTAAATAACAATTTATGAAAAAAATTAAAAAGGTATAATGCCAACGGCATAAGGAACTCCCAGTGGATGACACCCATCTAAGTACTAACTGTGCACGATAATGCGTGACTTCGGTGATCGGTCGAGAACCTTATAACTTAATATTAAATAATAATTCATAGGAAAAATTAAAAAGGTATAATGCCAACGGCATAAGGAACTCCCAGACAATGACACCCATCTAAGTACTAACTGTGCACGATGATGCGTGACTTCGGTGATCGGTCGAGAACCTTATAACTTAATATTAAATAACAATTTATGAAAAAAATTAAAAAGGTATAATGCCAACGGCATAAGGAACTCCCAGTGGATGACACCCATCTAAGTACTAACTGTGCACGATAATGCGTGACTTCGGTGATCGGTCGAGAACCTTATAACTTAATATTAAATAATAATTCATAGGAAAAATTAAAAAGGTATAATGCCAACGGCATAAGGAACTCCCAGACAATGACACCCATCTAAGTACTAACTGTGCACGATGATGCGTGACTTCGGTGATCGGTCGAGAACCTTATAACTTAATATTAAATAACAATTTATGAAAAAAATTAAAAAGGTATAATGCCAACGGCATAAGGAACTCCCAGTGGATGACACCCATCTAAGTACTAACTGTGCACGATAATGCGTGACTTCGGTGATCGGTCGAGAACCTTATAACTTAATATTAAATAATAATTCATAGGAAAAATTAAAAAGGTATAATGCCAACGGCATAAGGAACTCCCAGACAATGACACCCATCTAAGTACTAACTGTGCACGATGATGCGTGACTTCGGTGATCGGTCGAGAACCTTATAACTTAATATTAAATAACAATTTATGAAAAAAATTAAAAAGGTATAAAGCCAACGCATAAGGAACTCCCACTGGATGACACCCATCTAAGTACTAACTGTGCACGATAATGCGTGACTTCGGTGATCGGTCGACAACCTTATAACTTGATATTAAATAATAATTCATAGGAAAAATAAGAAAGGTATAATGCCAACGGCATAAGGAACTCCCAGGCAATGACACCCATCTAAGTACTAACTGTGCACGATGATGCGTGACTTCGGTGATCGATCGAGAACCTTATAACTTAATATTAAATAACAATTTATAAAAAAGAATTTGAAAGGTAATAAGCCAAATACCTGTATTTTAAAAATATTATTTATTTGATTTACTGCATAACAATTAATTCGATTTACTGCATAAAATTTCTCATGCCAACTGCAAGCGGGTTCCCAAGTGGTATTAATTTATAAGAGGAAAACTTTAAGAAATAACAATTAAGAAAAACTTAAAAAAATATTCTGAAAAAACGAAGTTGAGTTTTGAAAAAAATTTCAGAGAGTTTGAGAAAGAATAATATTCGATACTGTTTATTCGGATACAAATGGTTGATGTGATACGATCATCCCTTTACAGACCTACTGAGAGTTCTATTTCAGTCAATCTTTGCCTTCTTAGTATTGAGCTTATGAAACAAAATTTCAGAATCACCTAACCTCGCTGAAAAACAGTAAAATTATAAATAAAAAACTATAGAAATTTAATAGATTCTTCACAAATTAAAACATCTCTGAAAGTTAATGAATGAGTTATGAAATGAGTTATTTAAAATCTAAGCTAATTATTCACACTTTTGAGAAAAAATTCTTACCAACTGCAACTAGCTTTCTTTGATTTAGAAATTTTGAAAAACATAAAAAAAAAACTTTTCTTTCTTTTTTTCACCCCATCATGAAAACCATTAACAAAAAGCTGAAAATTTTCCTCCCCAAAAGACACATTAAATTGGAAGAAGTTTTACGTCTTCCTCTACTTAGCTTTGAGTTTCTCAAGAGTTGCTTAGCTTTCTAGTTTTTATTCGTTATCTTTCTTCTTTGATTTTTATTTTAGAATTCCATATAAATATTTAAATGGTCATTCATAGTCTTAAAAATTTAAATCGAAATCATTCATAAATAATTTCTGTAATGCAAGTCAAGTTTAGCTTAGTTACTTCATTAATTAAAATAATAAGGAACGGTAAATGTAGAAATGCAAATGTAATATTGTAAATAATTTAATATAATAATAGAATTTAATATAATTAATAACATAATTTAATAATATAATTTATGTAATAAATATTATAATTTAATAATATAATGTATATAATATAATATAATAAAGAATTCATAATTATTAATTATAAAACAGTTTGTCATTTGAATAAAAGTAAATCAGCACTCTAAATGTTTTTATATTATCAGAAAAATTATAATTACTTTGAACTTTTCTATAACTTGTAGCCAAGTATGAAATGCATATTAAACTTATGTAGCAGGAATAACATAAAAATTTAAAAGCTAATTTAATACAAAAAAAATTCTATAAAACCTTTTTTTCATTATAATTACCTAATTTAACAAAACGTGATAAAAGTAAGTATAAAACGTCATTGAATTTTATTAGGTTCCTAACTAATTTAAACGTTTCTGGATGTAAAAGTTATGCCGTAACTTACTTAAATTCAAAGCTACTTATTCATTCTTTAGAGTAGCATTTCTTATAAACTGCAACTAGTTTCATTTGAATTTGTAAGTTTTGTAAAAGAAAAGCTTTTTTCTCTTTTTTTCACCCCATCATGAAAACCATTAACAAAGAGTGGAAAAATTTCCGCTCCAAAAGAAGTATTAAATTGGAAGAAGTTTTTCGTTTCCCTCTACTTGAGTTTTGAGTTTCTTGAAAGTTGCTCATTTTTCTATATCTTCTTATTTTTAATTTTATTCCTAGTAACTTACTTTAAAGGTAATGGAATCAATGGTTTTTTATTTAAAAATTAAAATAAAATTATGCATTGATATTTATGATGTGCTATTTAAATCATATGTAACTCATTTATTTTATGAAATGAAAATTTATTTTTCTATATCTTCTTATTTTTAATTTTATTCTTAGTAACTTACATTAAAGATCATGGAATCAATGGTTTTTTTATTTAAAAAATTAAGATAAAATTACGCCTTGATATTTATGATGTGCTATTTAAATCATAAGTAACTCATTTATTTCATGAAATGAAATTTTATTTTTCTACATCTTCTGATTTTTAATTTTATTCTTAGTAACTTACTTTAAAGGTCATGGAATCAATGTTTTTTTTATTTAAAAAATTTAAATAAAATTATGCATTGGTATTTATGATGTGCTATTTAAATCATATGTAATTCATTTATTTCATGATGTGAAAATTTATTTACTTTATAATATTTAAACTACATTCGTCAGCATTTATCACTTTCTTCTAAAGTCATTAATTTGTGTTTTAATGCAAATAATTTTGTTAATAATTTTGTTAATTCATGTGAAACTGCTCTTGAAAAAATCTGAATCATTGAAGGAAATTATTATTTGTTCAATTATTCCATCATCCAAAACAATGAAAATATGCTATTACTTATTAAAAATCATAGATTGTTTTTAAGAAGGCTGACATATGATAAATAATAAAATCATTATTTTTGCAAATATGAAGCTTTAAACTTTTTTTTAATGTACAGTGCGCCAAAAAGAAAACAAACCACTTTGAATAACTTTTGGCCTCATGGTCAGATTTTCACGTTCTGGGACACAATCTTAATGACTCAGGGGGTGACCTCAAATATGCTAATTATCAAGTGCAGACGATAATTTAGTGATGAAATCTGACACATAAACGTACTTTCTTTGAACAAACATACCTATTTTTTGACGGATTCAGATATCTGACCCCTGAAATATGGGGGCAACCTTAATCTAGAAAATATGGTCCCAACAGTTTGGTCAGGAGAGCGTTCTAATGTTTGGTACTATTAATGCTAATTTTTCTTTTTGCGTACTTCACTAAATCTCGAGATTTCTTTAAGCAAATTGAAAAAAATTTTACACACAGTTATATATGCTATTTATCCAAAAAAATATTCCATGCAAAAAGTAACTCTTAGTAAATGCTTATTCATTATTCATTATTTTATTTAAGAAAGGTTGATTGGTAAACTTTAAATTTCAGGGAATGCTTTCTTTGAGCACATAAAGAATGTAATTCTATATTGCAAAATACAAAATTTGAGCGTAATTGATTGAATAGTTCTTGAGAAATCAAATTTTTTCGCTCAAATTTTGAATTTTTCTGAGTAAAATTACATACTTCAAAAAATTCAAAAATTGCATACATTACAATTCACAATTTCTGTTCGATTATTACTAAATAAAATAATAAAAAATATATAGATTTAATAAAAATTGGTTTTATCACGGAATTTCATTTGGATAAATGAATTTTATAATTGTGTGCGAAGATTTCAAAAAGTTCTTGAGATATTTTGAAATATAAAAACTGATAAAGTTAACAAGTTAGAAATTCAAACTTTG
Source organism: Parasteatoda tepidariorum (assembly GCF_043381705.1). Lineage (NCBI taxonomy): Eukaryota > Metazoa > Arthropoda > Arachnida > Araneae > Theridiidae > Parasteatoda > Parasteatoda tepidariorum. The sequence continues at coordinate 32,279,574 of NC_092206.1, read as the reverse complement.
GACCATTTTCTTGAGAATACTATGGGGACCATCTATCTCAAATTACCGCTATCCCTATATTTTAGGGATCGGAAATTTGAATCCGTCGAGAAAAAGGTATGTTTATTAAGAGAAATAACGTTTCGATGCCTAATTTCGTAATTTAAAATATCTGTAAATAATTAGCATATTTGAGGTCATTCCCTCGAACATTTAAGATTGAGTTCCAGAGCTTGAAGATATCATTAGATCAAAAGTTATTAAGAGTGGTCCGTTTTTCTTTCTCACACTGTACATGGCTAAATTAATTGAAGAATGACCCGAAGGGAGTGGGTGCAAGCCCAAGCCCCACAAGACACCACCATCCTTATGTTAGAATATTTTTTGCCAAGAAAAGTTAAGGAATCCATGTATTGGCTATTAGTTGTGTTAATTTACTGTCTAAGCGTTTTTTCTAGCCTTACACATTCAAATGTGTGAGTGAAAAAGAAAGTGTAAGAAAAAATAAAGAATTTCAATAAAATCAAAACATTTAGCAAACATATAATGGTTTTCAAATTCTATCCTAACATCGTCGTAAAATTGGGAAGGCTGTTCAACGACTTTTATAAAATAAAATAAAATGTATTTTATTCTACCATCGATTCAATATTGTGAAATAAAAATATGACAGATTATATTAATAATTTCCATTTATTGAGAAAAAATTTTCATTGGAAAAGAATTTAATTTTTAAAAGTTAAGAAATATAGTTTGCATTTTTCAACATGACATATACACCCACTGTGGTGTGGCTAAATCAAAAANTAATTAAATTAGAATTAACAATGATTAGATAATGAAATTAGATAATTAAATTAAAATTAACAATTGATTTTATTTAATATGTAGTATACCATTATACACCCACTTACCACTTTAGCTTTTTTATTTTATAGGCCGATATCACATATTTCTTTTACATACAGAAAATTTATATATTTCTTTAAAAAAAATATTTCTTATTAAAATTTGTCAAAACATGTAAACCATAAAAAGTTTTATCAATTCCAAACAATATAGTTAGTTATATTTTACCAAATATTTGCCATATTATTAATAATAATTTTTCACAATGACATGCAATAAAAAAATATTTATCCATATATGATCAATTTCTCGATGTCAAATTTTTTTATTATAAACTAATCAAATGTTCGTTGTGAATGCCAATATTTAAATAATTATTAAAATACACGAATTTTCCAACATTCAAATAATACGATAAAGTTAATTATATTCGGGTAATTTTGACCACACTTTTTATCAACGTATCTCAAAATAGATTTTTCTTATATTTTTCATTGGTCTTTAATTTATTCTATTCATTGTAAATTTTTTCTTTCAGTTAAGTGTTTAAATGTACAAATGTTTTCTTAGTGCTGATCAGAGCCTGCTTATTTTTTATACTTTAGAAAATGGCTTAACTTTATTTTCCGGTTATTTCAAAACCGGAACACAGATTATTTTTCCTATCAATCTGAGAGGAAAACAATATTTTTTCTTATGCTTCTTGGCCCTATACTATAAAAAGTTTAATAAAAAATTATGGTATAAAGTAACAGCATCTTAGGTGCATCTTTTTTAATATCTATTATTACCATAAAATCCCTTTTTTCCGGTAAATATTATAATATAAATTTTACAGTTATATTTATTTAATTAAAAAGGTTCAAGAATTGTACGGTTATTAATACTATACAAATTACAGTATATCTGATTTTTTGTCTCATAACATGCGTCGGTAAAAATGAATTTTACGGTAAAAACTGCAGCCACCCTGAGTACCGGTATTTTTTACCGTAATGTCTTAGAGTGTATCCCAAAAGGAATGGAGATTGCGTTGGTCAACTTTTTAAAAAAAGGCCTCTTGTAATATTTGTACAAAGCACTGTCATTTTCCGGAAACTTAAATAACTAAATAAACGTTTTATAAGAGAAAAATTATTTCACATAATTCTGTTTCTTCGGATCACTAAAAAATTTGTACTTAAAACAAAGTTATCATTTCGTATAACCTCCCCTATAAGTCTGAGTATTTTTCTTATCTTTTATACAGTACATAAAAAAGAGATCAGCTCCAAATCTACAGTCATTTCACGTCCAGTGATTGGATAAGAGAAAACGAACACGTCAACCTATCATCGGTAGCTAATAACGCAGAAAACTGAATGAACACTTTTGGTAGAAAATATTATCCTTCCATTTCCTTCTTATAGAAAAGAACATGATTTCCGAACTGTCATGTTTGATGTCTTCCAAAATATTTATTTAGAATCCATAAGATTTTACTGCCAAAATGTTGAGAATTTTTTACTATTCTTTAGTGTTATAAATCTGAATGAAGTGAAATAATTTTTTAGGTAGCATTTATAACATTTTTTTTTATTTTGTAAGATTTAAATGTTCTTTTAACTTTTGATTGCGAATATATATTGTTATTTACTTATGCGAGTATTACTTATTATTTTGCATGCGACTGCGAAGTCATATAATTGTTTAAAATGTTGAGAAGGAATTAAATTTTCCAGTTAACGGAAGCTCAAAAACGAAAAATTCGCTCTTTTTTATGTTTTTAGGATTTGAAACAAAGCTATTATTATGGGTAAAATATGTATTGGAATTAAAATGACTTTGAAATTTTTAATTTTATTTTTTCATCTGATTACTTTATTAATTCTTTTTTTTTTACTCTTCAAGCTTAGAAAAAGTACATTGGTAATATAAAACAAAATGCTTTAAAATCAATAAAATTAAATAATCAATCAATGAAAACTATTTGTTTTAAGTTCGGAATTGATAAGTTTAAAAAATATTAATTTAGTTTTTATATTGAATTTTAGTTTTTTTTGATGAATTTATTTAAAAATTGAATTAAAATGAGAAAAATGGAATTTTAATTCAGGGAACGTTTTCAGGTTCACTTAAAATTTATCAGCAAATAATGCTAAAAAATTAAGAAAAAACATATTTGCTTAAAACCTTTAAAAAATTTAATTAATAATAAAATAGTTCGCATTGATTCGCTATTACTGAAAAAGATGCATACATATAAAAAAAACATTTTCTCATACCTTCTGCTATAAATAGTATTAAAAAATTAAATTCTCAGTTGAAACTGCTGAATTCTATTAATGAAAAATATTTTCAATTGTAGTTCTTAAAAATACCCGCATTATTGTTTTTATGTTCTTTTACTTTAAACTATATGTTCTTTTAGTTAAAACTATGTAGTTAGATCTTTTAGTCTTTTGTAGTTATGTCTTTTAGTTAAAACTTTATGTTCTTCGAATCTATCTGATTACTCGCGCTAATACTTTTAATAATTGCTATTAGCAACCATAAGATATTATACAATTGTTTTTACGCACACGTAGTTTTATTTATGATACATGGTAGATATACGAGACTTTTTCAGAGGTAAAATAATTAATGAAATATAAATGAGATAATTAATGAAATGTATAGCCTGTACTTACCTAAAAGCCTGTACTCACCTTTTTGCTAGTAATTTAATTTCTAGTATTCTAATCCTTTTTCTAAATGAATTATAAAATGTACTTTTGTGGCAAATAAGGTTCCATATTTAAATGTCACTTCTAAATTTGAGCATATAGGACGTCATTTTATAAAAGACATTAAATTATATTTGCTTCTAAACAACTCCAATATTCGTGCACAGACATTTTTATTATAATTTATCAACGGATTTTTCATCTTCCTTGCGTTTGCATCGCAAATTCATCTAAGCTCGTACATATTTTTTAAAAAAATAAAATGAAAAGTATACTGCATTAAAATATCAATTACGATAAAAACTGTCCATTAAATTTTACTTATTGTGTAGAATACAAAAGTGAGGTGTTGGATTAATGAATACATCAATAATGCTGAACATCACTTATTTTCACATTTTCTTGAAATAAGTTCAGAGAAATGCAATATCTATTATAACTAATGTACGTCAGAAGCTAAAAGAAACCTGCTTAAAACATGTTTGCTTTTCCCACATTTATAATAAATTTAAAGCGTTTATAGTTTTCAAGAAAGCATTAGGCATTGTTCCGCTTTGAAATATTTCAAAAGTAGTTGTATAATATATTTCATGCAAAATATATAAAGAAGTTTCACCATTTCAAAAAGTAATTTTCTTTTTTTTTCTACCTTTTTTTGTAAATTTTGTGTAATCGCATTTTAAATTTGGATGTACAATTACTTTCAATGGCAATTTTTTCCTGTTCGAGCCCTTTGTCTTAATTTTTGGGATTTATAGGTAATTTTATTTTATCCTTTAAATAAAAAAGCTACCAAATACTGCAAGTCCAATAATGGAATTCCGAATTATTTTTCATCATTCCTCTTACAGAGAAATTATTTACATCCCTTCCTAAAGAATGCTATTAAATTCACAACGTGCATGTTTGTTCATTTGAACATTAATAATAAATGATAAATATCGTATTATTTGAGTGAAATATTTAGGTCTCTGCTTTATAAAATGTTGAGAGATTATAAAATTATGTTCACACACACGTAGTTTTACTTCAGATATAGTTGGGATAGTACAAGACTTTTATAGACGTAACATGATTAATGATACATTAATGTTTAAAATTTGTGAAACAAAAATTATCATACTCAAAACCTTGTACCCACTTAAATCTAATTTTAATGACCTTTTATGATTCTTTTTTTTTCTTCAAATTTCCAGCCAATGGGAAATATTAGATTAAGAGAACCAGAAATATAAGTAAAAAAGCTCACTGAATTACTTACTGATAAATATCGTCATTAAATAAATAGAAAGCACAAAAACAATTAAAAAGAGTTCACTAATACAATTTTTGAAAGAAGAAATGTTTTGAAGAATTTTTCAATCTATGCGAACTTCTTTAAGAAACGGATTTTCAACACTCTGAGTCTTAGGACCACAACAAGAAACACGACATTTATCTCTTAGATAATACGTATAAGCTAACCAATTATTTATAGCAAGGAGATATAAGAGTTTATAGTAAAGTTTTAGGATTTTGGACGTGTTGATATTTTGTTAGAAATTGAAATAAAAAGAGTAGAATCAATTCAATTTATACATTCTTGTTATTGTTTGAAACTGAAAAATTCACAGTACTATAGTGAAAAAAGTGTCATTAGAAAAGGCAAAAATTTTAGTCCACTTTTAAACACTGAGAAACACTGCGGAGCATCATTTTATTTTATATTATAATCGTCATTGAACAGCCGACCCAATTTTTGGGTTTACGACTTTTAATGTTCAACTCCGTAGCCTTGTAATTTTGAACCCAATCCAGAAGACAAGGGAACTCCTGGATTAAGTATTGGGTGATATTTGCCTTCGTGGAGGACTTTTTGATTGAACTAACCCACATTTGCGTTACATGGAGAGGAAAACCACTAGTATCTCCCATGACAGCAAGGGGACTCTAACCCATGATCCGTCTACCACTGAGGATATTTCACGTCAGCACTGCGGTCGGTGCAAGCCGGATGCGGAATTCGTATCGACCAGCTATCGTCGGGATCCAGCCCCGTTTCACCTCATTGGAAGGCTAACGCTCTATCCCTTGAGGCATCGCTGCTCTTGCGGAGCATCATTGGATGGAATTTGGTTATTATTAATAATCATATTTTCTTAAAGTATTTAAATAATCAAGAAAAGAATGTATATTGTATATGCCATGCCCAGTATACTTTTACTGATTCAGTGCAGTGTACAGTAGCACTTTCGTGCAAAATGAAAATAAAAACAAAAAAATCGAAAGTATTAGAAATACGTGTAATCGTAATATTTTAAATGTATTTTTATTATAAAAAATCAACGAGTATTTCCAAATTCTAAAACCGAAATTAAATTCAAAAAACAAGACTGCAAGAAAAATTTAGTGGAACCATCTCAGAACTAGCTAACTATTACTAACCAACAATACTGTAAAAAATTGAAGATAAAATTACGGTGCAGAGTATCGACACTTAGTGCGCGTCATCGTTAAAATCCATTTCACCGTGAAATATTGCACAGTATTTAAAACAGTAATAATTATTTAATTAGAACAGTTTCATGATTTTACTATAATTATTACTGTTAAAATTATGTCAGATTTTTTAATCCGTAACATGCTTCTGGAAGAAATGGATTTTAGAGTAACAGTACATTTATTTGATTGTTCATGATTAGAGAGAACAACCAACATAACAAACCAACATAACAACCAACTTACAACTAACATAATTCAAGAACTTGATATTTCTTAAAAATATCAGAAAAGGAATTTAAGTTATGAACCAACCTGGAAAGAATGTTCACAATATCCAGAGAGGAGATATTTGTGAAATTTATAACAATTTCTAAAATTGTTAAAATCAATATTCTTTACTTTTACAAAACAAACGTAACTGACATAAATATTAAGAAATATAAATTAAAGAATTTGGTATTGATAATTTTTTTTCGGTAAATATGATACTGAAATGTCGATTGTTTAGAAGCATAAATAATTGATAAGCAAATATTTAATCTTTCAAACGATTGTTATAGCTAAATATAACTATAAAGTTCTAGTAAAAAATGCATACATTTTACTTATGTTTTCAAAGTATTTCAGGCAAAGATTTCAAAATATACGAACAATGCTATTGATAATCCAAATTATTTATTAGTTTTAACACAAAAAATGAAGATGTATATATACTACCTGAATACAGAATTTATTATTTAAAAACTGTATCTCGGAACACGAAAATCATGCAAATCTTAATTTAAATAAATTTCTAGTTGGGCTGGTTGTTTTTTAAAAAAAGGGGAGTAAACCGCTCGAATAGAAAGTTCGGGAGTAAGTTCGAATAGAAAGATACAGTGTTTAATCTCTTTTAACAAATAGTAACGAAAAATAACTGATTCCTAACTCGAAGTTAAGTAACTGAAGGGTATATATATATATATATCCTGGAAAAGTAAAAAAAAATAATCCTTTTTGATGATTTAGACACATCCTTTCAAGTACTAAGACTCGTAAAATTAGTAAGATATTTCAACTGTAAATAAAAGAAGCAAAAATATTCTTTCCGATTAATTGAAGGAGTTTCTTGGAGAGATAAGCGAATAAAAATTATCCCAGATTTATAAAGATTCATTTTTAGGAAAGGTTTCATTTGTTACTTCAAGTGAAAAAGGGATTTCAACTAAGTACCAGATCAGTGACTCTTCATGCCTTAAGTCGGTATAAATGCGAACGTATCAATTAAAGAGTGTGGATATCAGTAACGTAAAAAAAATAACTAAGATTGGGCATAAATTAATTCAAAAATAAGAACTTTACGAACGAGATCCGAAAGAATGTTTAATCCACAGCTTGACAGAGAGGAGATTTTATTATGATTATTATAAATTGTTTTGTTTTATGTTTATCTAAAGAAAGCATAATTGAAATTCAGTGTTATTTAGTAATACTCTGTTTAATATAATTAAAAAAATGGAAATGTGCCATAAAGAGTGCCATAGAGAGTAAAGAAAACAACAAATAAATGGGGACACTAGGAAAAGAACATTTGGAAGCTTCGGATTTGAAAATATTAAACTAAAAAAGAACGCAAATCATGATTTTTGAGTAGTAAGTGCATACAATTATATTGATGTTATCGTTATATACATATATATATATAAATAAATACAAGAAAACACGAAGAAAGTTAAGAAAAACAATAAGTTTCATTTATTGCGCTTAAGCTGCAAGTAAACAGAACTCATTAGATAAGTTCGTAACGAAGAACAAAACAAAGAAAAATAAAAGACATATGAAAAAGGGGGGAAATAATAAGTAAAAAATAACAAACAACAGTTTATTAAAAATAATAATAAATAAAAAAAATTAAATTAAAAAAATCAAAAAAAAAAATCATGAAATGTTAATTAAAAAACCGGAAAAAAAAAGAAAAGGATATAATCTTTTCTTCAGCCCACACGATTATATCCGCAAAACAGAGTGCTTTCTGATATTGTATCAATAAAGCCAAAGCAAAATAAATTAATACGATAGTGTGAGGAGCACTCAAAAAAATTTTACACAAAATTTACAACAATAAAAATAAAAACGCAAAGTAGTAGTAAAAATATCACGTAAAAACAGAAAATAAAATATAAAGAAGAAACAGAACAAAGCATAAAACGAAATCTATAAAGCAGGTAATGAATTCAAATGAACTTACATGAACAGGAAATTTTTCGAAAAGTATTTAAAATATTTTCGTAACAAGATTGCCAGATAACAAAATATGAAAACAAAAGCGCAAATTGAGGTAAAAGCGTAAATAGAGGGATTTTGCTTTATAGTGCGCTCTTACTGCAGTACTGAAGTGCGTTTGATTTGTTAGTTACCAAGGATGGGAGCGAAAATTNCTAACTAAAGTTTTTTAATGAAACTTAGGAAAAAAATATTGTCAAAAGTACCAGGATATGGTGAAATTTAACGTGTTTCTAGCTTTAATATATCACTAAAAGGCAAGGTAATTCTTAATTAAGATCTTTGTTATTACATACATATATATATATATACAGACAAGTATAGTTTTATTACCATAGTGTTTGCAGTAAATGTGGAAAAAATTTATACGTACATCATGATACCTTGAAGCATGGCATAAAACCTTTTATTTAACTAAATTTACTTTTCGGTTTTATAGTTACTTTTCAGTTTTGGTTTAAATACCAGAATTATAGTTTTTTTTACCAGAAATGCCATTACAATACAAGTACGGTAATTTTTTTTGTGCGTCCTAAATTTCAAGTAGGGATCAAATTACAATTAGAGACATTTTAAAGACATGGTAGATATAGAAAAATAAAATAATGCGAATAAATAGTAATTCCATTATGTTAGGTACTGTAAAAACAGAAAAATTTTCGACTTTTGATTTTTTTTTTAAATAATATACAGTACAGAGGAAAAATTAAGTTGAAATTACCGAGCTATATGATAATAAAAAATTTAATTCCAGTATCCAAGGCAATAGAAAAGGTAATTTTCTCTATTATTCAGTATCGGATACAATATTTTCAAATACATTTTAAAAATACATTGTAAAATCAGTTAATAATTTTTCGGATAGCAATGTAGCTGTAGTCTACAGTACATTTAAAAACACCAACTTTGACGAACTCTGTTTAAACTTAGATAAGATTGCAATTTAGTTTCTCTTTGGTTGCAATTCTACCAGTTACCATTACAAAAATAGCATGCTGATACTAGATTTTATGTTATGTAAAATAACATAAAATCTAGTATCAGCATGTTATTTTTGTAATGGTAGCGCTTATATTTTTATGATATTATGAGTTAACATGAAATAATATTTTTTAATAAATAATGTCATACTTTTAAAACACATACAGCCTTATTTAAAATCATTGAATGCATTACATTTCTACATAATTATGGATCAGCATTAAATAAAGTTTTGAAAATTTAATATCATACTGATTAAAACGCATCCAGAGCGATTCAAAATTATTTTTTATATTGCATTTCCATGATCTAATGGGTCAATGGAGAAAAAGAAATTAACAATAAATGAGATACTCATACAAAATACATACAATGTTTTTTTTTTCAGAATTATTGCACTCCTTTAATAGGATGGATGAATGTGAAAAAATTGTTTTAATTACTAATACTGTGCTGATGAAAGCAAATACAAATTGATTCAGAATTATTGCTTAAAGCTCTACTTGTAGGTCAGTAAGAGTCATATATATTCATAATTTCACAAATGCAATGTAAATACGCTGCAAGCTCAGCAAACGAAAGATGGGTGCCAGGTCACTAATGGTAACAATTTAATTGCATAAAGACTCATTTAAGCAGCATTTTTGTTTAAAAGAAAACTATAAAGTTGGCAGCGCAATTTTATCCGTTCTGAGACCTTCAATACACTTTTCACTGCTATATCCTGGTCAGTTGCAGCCTGCAAACGATGTAACACTTCTTCTTGGCCAGTAATTGACTTTCTATCTCATTTGAATTGCATTTAAGGCAACGTATTCCTTTATGACTTTTTCTTTTTATCCTGTTCTTGGCAGTGATTTTTAATCCCCTTGCATATTTTGTGGATACTTCGCATGCTCTTAATTATAATGCATTCTATAAAGAGCGAAATTTCCAGAATCCGACACTTTTTAGAGAGGTAAAAAATAAATTTACTAAAAATGCTGATTTATATGTATTTTCAACACTGAAACTTATCTGGTGATTGAAGTACACGTCAAAATTTGTTTTTTGCAATTTCAGTTAATCTAGATCTCGGCTAATTTTAGTTAATTTAGATTCAGATCTAGTTCCAGGTGTCTCCCAATGGAATAGCCGTGAGACACAGTTCCCGGTAGATCACTGCAATCAAATTTCACTGGCTGATGGTCAGTGACCTGGTGTGACCACTTTTATCAGTCTGTGAAAGGATCGATTGTGCGTGGTCTCCGTTGCTGTTAAACTATTTTACCACTAAATACTCGATACTAAGTACTCGGTTTCGCATGCTAGTCGTCTGGCTACTAAAGAGGGGGAGCAGAGTATCAAAATTTTGATGGCAGATCTTCAGATCATCCTCAAAGATGCTTCCCAGACATTCGCTAATAGCCCTTAGTGCAATTCTAGTGCGACCCAAATAAAGTATTACAACCTAATTGAATTTGCTGATTGAATTTTATTTATTTGTTCGATTTTTTATTTATAATAGCTTAATAAAAAATCATTAGAAAGATTTAAAAAGCATATTATTTTTGCATATCATACCGATGGCGACTATTCTAATGATAAATCTCAGTTCACTTTATTAATATTTAAAATCATGCCTTCTTCTGTGAGTTCTATTTAAACTTTTAAAAATGCAATACTAAGAAAACAATGGATATTTACATTCAATAATATGCAATGCTGAAGAATTAGTAAATACAACTACTGCCAAAACAGCAATAAGTATTTCTACCTTAATAAACTCTTTTATGATGTCTCTTCATTTAAATGGATTTGATTTGCATATTTGTTAATGTACGGATGTTAAATATTGAAAGCATTGTTTATAGAAAAGCCCTGTTCTGTAATTAGAATACTATTTAGATAATATTTTTAAACAAATAATTCTCTTTTAAGTGAAAGTTTAGTTTAATTTATGAGAGTTTCAAGTAGAAGAAATTTTTAAGACCTTTGTTTTAATTAACAATTAAATAAAAGTTTAATTTAATTACACTTACTTTCCAGATATTTAAATTTTTAAAGTAAATGTTTGTTTTCGGTATTTTAAAAGATCTAGACTTGCGTTTAATTACGATGGAAATTAAAAATAAAAAACTTAGTTAAATATTTTCCTAAGTCAGAAAACTTATTTTAATATCGTATTATGCCTTGTACAGTTTCTTATTTCCATGAATAATAACAAAAATACTTCCAACAGCAATCTGCAAATAATGTATTTCTTTAGAAGCATGTAATATTCGTTAGATTTTTAGATAAATAATATAAATAGGTTTTTGAAAAAATGAAACACCTTTAAAAAAATAATAAATCTATGGTTTAATGAAATGCTTGATCATTTTTAATTTCCCCATACACCCGTTTTTTTCTTTAATATGTTTTTTATGTTTTCTCATATATAAAAAAATAATTTTCTTAATATAGGGCATAAAATTTCAAATCTAAAGACATTAGCCTAACTAAAGTTTTTTAATGAAACTGCGCTACATTAATAAAAAATATGGACAATTTTTAAATTATTGCTTAATAAACTTAAATAACGAAACATAATTTTTGCAATAGTAAATATTCGCGATTAAAAAGAGGGTACCCAGCTTTCTTAGCAATAAATTGAAAAATAATGCAGTCACTTGATTTGAAAACACTTCAATCTGCAACATCTGTAAGTCATGATAATCTGAACGTATATTGTTTAGTTTAAAACTCAGGACTTCCTTTGCAGTTTTAACATATATATATATTTACATATTTCGATAAAATATAATCCAACACAGTTGTTCAACTAAATTTCTTGCATATCTAACAGAAGTTTTATAAAAAAGCAAGGTTCATATACACTGCTAAACTGTGGTGTAAAAAATAAATTGGATAAATAAATATTTTTTTTAATATAAAAAATGAAAATTCATTATTTGTTCTAAAGGAAAAAAGTTATTATCAAACTTTGAACGTTTTTAGAAACTTTCCTGATACTTGCCTGAAACTTTTCTTAAACCTTTTTTAGAGTTTTCGCAGCTATTCAACGTTTTCTAACAGATTTTATTACAGGATATCTGGTTATAACGGACAACTTAGGTTTGTTACCCAGAAATAATTTGAAATAATAATAATTATCATAAAAATGCATTTAGGTATAGATTTTCTTTTTACATCATCTCGCAATTAAGCGAACAACATAGATTTGTTACCGAGAAATAATTTGATGTAAAAAGTAATTCCTTAAAAAATTAAAATCGGCGTAAAACAGAATTTCTTTCTCAATATGGAAACGAATTAGAATATTTTTTTCTGTGTGAAAAAAACTTTAGAGACATATCTGAACGTTACGTTTTATTTGAAAGAAACCTTATAAATAAAACACCAAAATAATTTTATTTAATAATAAACGACATTTTGATATGATATTTTTCTTAATATAAGAAGAAGTTTATTTTTCGTTCAGTTCGAAAAACTTTCTGATATTTCTGCACTTTTGATGAACTTCTTTAGAGACTTTTCTCAACCATTCAATATTTTTTGTAACTTATTATAAAAGCTGTAGCTATAACGAACAAGAGTAATGAGTAGATAAAAAAAATTTATATTGAAATAAAGCAAAAACTTGAATAAGCGCTAGGTAATATAAAGGATTTAAATTTTTTATTTCAAAACTGATAGCATCAACTTTAAAACGCAACACGAGGAATCATTTACAAAAAGAAGTAGGACAAAAATAGTATACCATCATCTTAATCATGCCGTTTTTATCCAAACACTTTAATAGACTTTAATGTGTACTAAAAGAGGACGAAAAAATGAATTTAATGTAATAAATGACATAATTAAATAAATCATCAAAGTCTAATATTTAATCAAATTAAATTAATAATCGTAAGACAAATATTGTATTCCATCGCTTCAATCCTGTTTTCTTAATCCACTTTAATTGACTAATAAAAAAAACGAAAAAAATAAGTGTATTATAATAAATTATATAATAAAATACAGAATGTTTAGTAAAAATAAATTCATTATATTTATTTCAAAACGGATAAAACCAGATTTAAAACACAATACAAGCAATGATTTAAGACAAAAATGAAATCAAAAGACAAAAATATATCATCAGCTCAATCATGCCATCATAATCCAAACACTATAATAAAATTCGATGTGTCGAAATTCGAAAGACAAAAAAATACAAATAATATATAATAAATTAATTTCAAATTTTTATTTCACAACTAACAATAGATTAGAAACTCAAACCAAACAATAATTTAGTACAAAAATAGTATGCCATCACTTCAATCGTGCCATCATAATCCAAGCCCTTTAATAGACTTTGATGTGTAGATAAAAGACAAAAAAAAGCAATAACCATTGTCTATTATGGTCAAGTTATTTGCTAGATTTATGGGATTAGCTGAACAAATAAATGACAGATATTAATAGAGTGTCTGTCAAAAAAGGATTTATGAACTCCATCTAAGTTTTGGTTACAACAGATTTTGTAAGATATTATAGTCCGTGATGTAAGCTGATTGAATCAAGACATAGTAAGCCACGTAAAGCAATTTGCTGACTAAGCTGTTAAATAAATTATGTATAATCCAATGAAACCATAGGGAAAACCAATCGCAATAAACTAAGAATCATAAATAAAATAAATTACATTATTTAATTAAAAATACATGCAAAAATTAAATAAAACGTGGATCTACTTAGTATTTTATTATAAAAATTATACGAATGTATTTAAAATTAAAAGAAACACATAAATATTTGTAATTAAAAAGATGTTTTTGTAAAAAAACAGAAATTACATTGTTTTCAGATGCCTTTATATTTAGGCTTATGTTTAAACAAAAAAAAAATAATGCATATTTTATTTTAAAAATTATGTATTTTATTTAATGGGAATTCATGCATATTATTTTCAAAGCATCTAACTGCTGCAATGATAAAAATAAAAAAATTGAAACGATTAACAACTGAATTTTTTTTCTACATTTATAACATATTATTTAAAACATACGCATTGCAACAGCTGAGCTTAACTACATTGGGTAAATTGTCCAGTGAAGTTTTTTTGATGGAGAAGTTTATGAACACCTGATTGATATCTGATTGATATTTTTGTTGAAATCAATATACCTAAAGTGATGATTAGATTATCGTGGCTATAGTTAACGAAGAAAAATCATAATATTTTTTTCTTTTTTTGCTTTGATTTTTTTCTGTCAAATTTGGGAAAAAATATCTGTTAAAACATATATAGGTTGATTATAAAATAACTTTGCAACATGTGATCTTCTGAAGAGCATACCATTTGAATGAACGGAATAAAATTTTGTATCTAGGTGCCCAGGTCAAAAATTTTGATGTTTTTTCATTGATGGAATAGCATAATATTGATAATAACCATCAATAATTTTATCATGTACAATTATATTTTTGATGGTATCCTACATAAGTCATCATCGCACCAATGTAGGAATTCGGACTGATTTATTATGGTTCAACATAAGAATAACAACTTGTTTTGATGGTTTGTTCATGTTGAATCATCAGAAATTTCCATCATGCATTGCTATAAATGAAATGTTGGAACAATCATGAACAACCATCAAACCAGTATAAGAATTAGAACTGATTCCCGAGGGGCAAACTTAAAAAAAACGAATTGGTTTGATGGTATATTGCTGTTGAACCTGCAATAATTATTATTAAACCATCATAGAAATGCATTGTTGTACCATTGTGAACCATCGCGAATTTCCATCATAGTTCTTCAGAAATCAAATGCTGGAACGATGATGAACAACCATCATCTCAATGTATGAATACGGACTAATGTATGATGGTCCAGCATAAAAAAATGAAACTGTTTTGATTCCTGAGGACCAACAAGAATTTCCATTAAACCATTATGGAAATTTATAGTTGGAACCATCATGGATCATCATGGTTTGTTGGTCCATGAGAATCAAACTTCTCTTAATGGTTAACCATCATAGCATTAAAGTTGCATTTTCATCATGGTATGATTGAAACTTGTTGGTATATCGAAAACCATGGACGCATATTGGAGAAGATTTTATGAGGGTGACCATCAAATGATGTTGAACCATCAGACAACATAGACCATCAAAATGTTTTGATAGGACCATCAAGAGTTTTGACTTGGGTATTATGGATGTGTGCACTCAAGTATGGTGTTAAAAACGAGTGTGTAGCTCTCCTGGTTACAGTAAGAGCGACAAAATTATCTTAGTTTCCTACAGTAACACCTGTTTTTTTTAATCAAAGCGTGATCCTTAAAGTATAAAATTTAAAATTGTGTCAGATCAATATTTTAGCACAAGAAATGGTGGGATTTGTCAGAGGCAGACCAAAACGCGATTTTCTTTTTTAGAAAAATTAAAATGAACATACAAGCAAGCAGAGAATAGATGATTTTCGTATTTTTTTAACTTTTTGATAGATCCTCATTAGTAAGTTCTAGTAATCGTGATCTCTAAACCAGTTGAGCAGGTATGACGTTAAACAGATCCTTAGCTGACTTCACTGCGCTGAACAACTTAGCTGACTTCACGTGTTATTCCATTTCTATTTTAGGTTTTTTATTATAAGGAATATTCTTCGATCAAAAATGTGGGTGTTGTCCAGTGTCAAAATTTAGAATTTTTTTCACTGGACCGGTGGCCGTAGGAGCTGTGCATTAGTTTAGAACATGATCTTTTAGTGCACACATTATAATACCCAAGTGAATTGTATATCACTCACTCAAACGGAATGCAATCCAAAGGGTTATAAGTCAACAAAATTACTTTATATAATATTTATTTTTACTATACTTTATTAAACTGCATTTAAAGCAGGTAGTGAAAGATATTCCGCCCAGCTATCATTCAATTGATAAAAAATAATCAGATTCCGTTCACAAAATTAGGGAAACAGTATTTATAAATGCGAAATAATTATTTGGTATCATGACGCTAATAATTTCTGGTCAGTGCGCCTGCTCTTAATCTGGCTTGTTTTAGATTTTGCTCATTTTTTAATAATGCCCGTAAATATTTTTAGACACATAATAAAACTATCATTTATAAAACATTTCGCTATTGAGTTTATCCTTTAAGGCC
Source organism: Parasteatoda tepidariorum (assembly GCF_043381705.1). NCBI lineage: Eukaryota > Metazoa > Arthropoda > Arachnida > Araneae > Theridiidae > Parasteatoda > Parasteatoda tepidariorum. Next base: position 32,263,169 of record NC_092206.1, on the reverse strand, counting down.
GAAAATGCGTCCTTTAAAGTTAAGTTCCTCAAGTAAACTATGTTTAAATTAAAACTTAAGCGCACATTTAATCTTGTAGTGTATATTAAATATACTAATAAAAAATTTTAAAAACACCTTTTATTACGAAAGTTAATTTTACAGACAAACATTGTTTAAACTAAAAAGGGATACCACTTGCAAATTTGCCTAAAAGTAAGGCAATAAGACTTAATAAAAAATATATAACTCGAAAAGGTTTCTAATATTGGTATGCTTTTAAATACACTGGTGTGCAAACCTTAAGCAACAAGTGCGTTTTTTCTCATAACTCTACAAGAAATAATCCGATTGACATGAAATTTGAATATGATGTACATCATTTTGTACTTAAACGATGGTGAAAGAATAATGGCGCAGAAATGAATTTAAATCTTGAAGTAGGGTATGGAACAAAAAAAGGCTTTATTTGACATACAGTGGCGTTACACATAATTGCCTGAAGAAGCGTAAGTACAACTGGCTGATGTTCCCTAGTATGGGATACGCCCTCCCCTTACTGTAATTGCTGCTTGGCATCGTCTCTGCATGCTAAGCACCAGATTATACAGGAGTTCTTGGGGTAAACGTCTCCATTCCTCCTGCAACGCATCTTTCAGCTGATGGGTGTTACCAGGAGGACACTGTCGTGTCGCAAGACGTCTCCCTAATGCATCCCACACATGCTCTATGGGATTTAGATCTGGAGAGTAAGCTGGCCAATCGATTCGTGTGATATCTTCACTTTCCAGTAGCTCTTGAAAATTAGCAGTACGGTGAGGTCGGGCATTGTCATCCATAAAAATGAAGTCTGGTTCAATGGCCCCTCGGAACAGGCGCACATGGGGTAGGCTTACCTCATTGCAGTAGCGGTATCCAGTTGCAGAACCTCTGTCGAAGATCTGAAGCTCAGTCCGCCCGTTCAACATAATGTCACCCCAGACGACAACTCCAGGACCACCGTAACGATCTCTTTCCGCGATGTTATTGGGATAAAATCGAGCTCCAACGTCTCTCCAGATCAACTGACGTTGAGAATCGCTTGTAGCACTAAAACGACTCTCATCTGTGAAGAGGACGTGACTCCATTGATGAGGTGTCCAGGTTTCGTGTTCTCTGCACCACTCTAAACAGTGCCGCCGATGGCTAACTTTTAAAGGTATGCAGCGTTCAGGACGTCTAGCAAATAAGCCACCTTTGTGGAGGCGTCTGATCACTGTAAATCTTGATACATGTCACCCTGTGGCTGTGCACAGTTGCTGAGATATTGCGCTCGCTGACTGAAAACGGTTTATCTTCGCCTGGAGGACAATGTAACAGTCATCTCTTGGTGTTGTTTTCCTTGGACGGCCACCACCAACCTTCAAAACAGCTGTACCAGTAGTTTTAAAGGCATTCCAAGCACGAGAAACAACACTTTTTATGATCCCGAACTCTTCGGCGACACTGGTCACACTACGCCCCTCCTTAAGCTTCCCAATCATTCTTCCTCGAATAAAGTCGTCTAAATGATTTCTTGAAGACATGTTTCACAAAACAAATCACTTACACTTGCAGCGAATGTCTTTAACTACGGTGCTCTTCATCCTTTTATCACAGCTTTGACCTGCGCACGCCGACCCACAAGGTTTACTTACGCTTACATCACCTACGACGGTTTATTCCTAAAATTTGCGTACAAATAATCTTTTTACTGAATTACGTGTATATAATACTGCAATTTCATGGCTATCTTAAACTTTGTTGGGGAGCTGTGGCCAAAAAACCACTTGTTGCTTAAGTTTTGCACACCAGTGTATTTATTTATGTTGAGAAGGGGTTGTAAAGTTTAAATCACAATAGTAAAAACAGTATTCCAAACAAGCATGTTCATCGGAAAATCCGTTTGCTTCAGTGACCACTATTCCCGAAAGACTGATGTTGCTTGTTGAAATATCACCTCAATATATCCCTTCAAATATCCTAAGTAAGTAACCATTTTTTAATCCGTGAAAAGTGCTACGACATCAGAGAAGCTCTGTCAGTTGCTGGCTATCTCAGATCACATTGTAAAAAAGGCTATATGCTCTAAAAACAACAGAGGCCAAGTGACAAAATATTACAGTCATTTGATATAATATTTACTACTAAATTTTCAGAAATAGTAGTCCACTATTTTACATTCAATTAGAAATGTAAACAAGAAAATTCTAAAGACAATCTATCAATGGATATACTTGCATTAATTATAATTAGTTAATGTAATCGTTATTTCGGTAATTATTAAGCATTTTCTGACTCATAAGGGATTTTTTAACTACAAATGCTCCATGCAGAGCCACGATGACACAGTTGTTAAGCCACTAGGTTTTCTGTGCATATGACAGGGTTTCAATCCATGATGGCTGCCGAAATACTAACTAGCTTGTCAGGCAATTAAATTCCTCCTAAGAATAATACTAATAACATTTTATTTTATTTTATATTCGTCGTTGAAGAGCCGAGTCAATTTTTTGGGAGTTTTTGACTACTAATGTTTAACACTGTAGCATTGTAATTTTGAACCTAATTCAGAAGAAAAGAGAACTCCTGGATCAAGTATTGGGAGATATTTGCCTTCGCGGGGGCCTTTTTGATGGAACTAATCCGCATTTGCGTTATAGGGAGAGAGAAACCACGAAAACCTCCCACAGTTAGCCTGATGGCAAGATGACACTAAACCATGATCCGTCTACTATTGAAGATATTTTACGTCACCACTGTGGTTGGTGCAAGCTGGATGCGGAATTCGTATCGACCAGCCATCGCTGGGATTACAACCCTGTGCGCCTCATTGGAAGGCGAATGCTTTATCCTCTGAGCCATCACGACAGCCAAACGACAGCGCTGAGCCAGGACGTACTAATGACATTACCACCATCATGCCGTCAATCTCTCAAGTGTGACACCTTAACTTATATAACCTTCTTGATACGCAAGTAATTTACTAACTCACACCGATTTTGATAATTATTGATTACGATAATTATATATAGCTTTTAGTTTAAGTTCATTTTTTCTATATGTAAATAAAGTATAATTTATTCATTTGCTTAAAAAAGTGTGCGCGTCTTATCAATTTATCTGATCAATTCAGTCATACTTTAGATTTCACTTAAAGGCCAACACAAAATTTTCATAAAATATTGAAAATAAATTATAGACTTGTTTATTCATGATAATGTTAAAATAATTCCCAAATATCTCAATAAATATATTTTCAGTTACTGAGCTATTTACTCACCAATTAATGCTGAAATATATTATTTAAAAGAAAAGAAGAAAGTAATTCCCAAAGCAGACTGAATTCGTTTTTACAATGGAACTATTGTTGAGGCTAGCCGCCATGAATGAGTGGTTAAGGCATAGAACTGTCATTGTGAGGAACTGGGGTTCGATCCCCAGTTTCAGCTTGAAACCCATGCAGGTTCAGATTTATGAGTACCAGCCTGTCAGGGAAGGTGCTCTGCTCAGTGCTGACCATATCGTCACCATGCCGTTTATCTGAAACTTGTAGAGCTTGGCCTCCATGACCCTCTGATCCACAACGGTCTGTTGCGCTAGTACTTTTTTAATGCTAAGACACTATGCTGTAAGTGTATGCGATGGGTCTTCAATAAATTCATCCGGAGCGCAAAATCGATGCTACCATTATACCGTCAGTCTCAAAATAACGACGCCTTAACCTACATGACACACTTGGTGAATAACTGGTGGTAACATAAGTTTTTTTACAAAATTATACAGTATTCAATTATTTCAAATCTTTCTTTTATAGACAGGAGGTTATATTTCTCTAGTTTAAATACCCTTTTTTTATATCAGTAAAAGAAATTTAATTTTACTTCTAAACAGTGTTAACATCTGCTTCAACTCTTGTTCACTGCAAAAAATGGACACTCAAATATCATGATACTTTGTTTGTATTTGACAAAAACGTTACCTAGTATATGCTCCGAGCAAAAATGTCGTCAAAATGATGAAATAACCATTGTCATTTCTTCGATGAAACGAATTTTGTCAAAATTAAAGAAATTCAATTTTGACAATTCGTCATCCAATTTTTTTTTCAATTAAAAAAAGAAAAAACTCTTCTTGACTAATGTATACTAACTTTTCAAATACTCACACTATCGTGGATAACATATTAATGGATCAATGGCACCTCATCAACACAAGAAGGACAGATAGAACTGAGGGATAAATTACATCCACTCCCGAAGCGTGATACGAGCCCTGAATTTTCATAGTACAAAGCCAACTCCTAGATTATCATACAAGACGGTTTTTCCGTCAGTTTATTTTTGATTATTCATTCTAGTTTTCGTCAATCTAGTATACAATCTCCCACAATGCACCACAATGAGGTTTTGAGAAGAAGCATTTTCCAAAGATATTGAAATTTTTTTAAGAACTTGTGTATTTATTCTAATAGTAAAATAATTCGCAACCATCTCATTAAATGCATTTTCAATTACTGATCACCAATTAATGCGGAAATTTACTATTTAAAACAAAATAATTCCCAAAGCAACCTAAATTCTTTTTTAACTACTTTTAGCGAAAAATCTTTTGCTCATTCAGCATAAAAAGAATGACACACATTTTATTCCATCCAACATTTAAATGTTTACCCTAAGTGCCGTCTAATAAAACCATATCATGATACTTTGTTCGTTTTTGACAAAAACATTACCTAGCATATGCTTCGAGAAAAAATTTCGTCAAAATTGAAGAAGTATTTCGTCATTAAATTTTTTTTTTCAAAAAAAGAAACTCTCCGTGACAAATGTACTAACTTTTCTAATGCTTACTTTATCACGGATACTATATTGGTGGATCAATGGCACCTCATCAACACCAGAAAAACAGATAAAACTGATAGATAAATTACATCCAAGCCCGAAGCGGGATTCGAACCCTGAATTTTCCTAGTACAAAGCCACGGTTTTTCAGTTACGATTATGCAGTCTTCATTCTAGTCTTCGTCAATCTGGTATGCAATCTCCCACAATGCATCTCGATGAGATTTTGAGTTGAAGAAGCATTTTCCAAAGATATTGAAATTTTTTTAGGAACTTGTGTATTTATTCTAATAGCAAAATACCATCTCATTAAATGCATTTTCAATTACTGAATTATTCACTCATCAATTAATGCTGAAATTTACCATTTAAAACAAAAGAATTCCCAAAGCAACCTAAATTCTTTTTTAACTACTTTTAGCGAAAAATCTTTTGCTCATTCAGCATAAAAAGAATGACACACATTTTATTCCATCCAACATTTAAATGTTTACCCTAAGTGCCGTCTAATAAAACCATTAAAATCATTGGACGCCTGGTATTCAGTATTCATCTCTGTCGTTCCTCTCATTTTAATGGGCAAAACAAGCCGTGAACGAAGAGGAATTGCTAAGCGTAATAATGGAGTGTGCAGGGGCGTGAAAACGTGTAAGCGTTCTACTACCCTTACAATTGCGCTGTCAGCTAATGACACTTTTATTGTTGTAAGGATATTGAAGTACCAGGGCGCATAAGTGAATACCCAAATGGGCTTCTAAAAGCATAGAAATGTTGAGATATAGGGTTTTTTTCTTCTCCTTATCTCTGATTCTAATTTCCTTTTAAAAGTGAAGCGAAATTTCATTAGAGTTCTTTAATATTTTCCAAGGAAATTAAATTTGATTCTTTGTTAGAGATGTGATGTTAATTCAATTTTGTTAAGGTTTCGTCATTATAAAGCAAAATTTTGCGTTCGAGATAAATATGTTATTAATACATAAATGTAAGCAAAATTTGATTTAAGTTTACATTTGCCTATGTTAGTTTTTGCAAGATTTATGACCATCCTTATATTATATCAATTTTTAAATACAACCATCCAGTATCCAGTGTTAACCCAGCGACCATTTTCTTCTTTAAAATTAAAAAATATATATTTGAATTTTACTAGATCGATTTGATATTTTTCATTGAAGTTTCCTTTTTTCTAGCATATTAATTGTCGTTTTGCACTGTAAAAAATGAATGCTCACATTTTACGAAACTTTCTTCGTTTTTGACGAAACCATTTCCTGGTATATACTCCGAGCAAACATTTTGCCAAACTGTGAACATTTTGCCAAACATTGAAATAACTATAACCACTTCCTCGAGGAAACGAATTTCATCAAAATTAAGGAAACATTTCTTCTTACTACATTTTTTCCAAAATAAAAGAAAAAAACCCTCGTAGTTCCTAGTGAAAAAAACTTTTCTAATCGCCACTTTATGATGGCCACCATATAGATGAATCAATGTCGCCCAAGTTACACCGTATATATATATATATATATATAGTATATTTCACCGTAATTTAAAAAGTCATATCATTGCAGACTTTCCTGATCACCTCACATAAGTAGTACTTAACATAATAGGTTCTCAATAAATGTTTGATGAACCAACACATTTTCCAGGAGATCNTATGTATGTATGTATGTATGTATGTATGTATGTATGTATGTATGTATGTATGTATGTATGTATGTATGTATGTATGTATGTATGTATGTATGTAAGTATGTATGTATGTATAAAAGGTGTTACAATAGTTACAACGGACAAATAAAACAGAGATAAATAACAGACATATGCCCAAAATGGGATTCAAACCATGAATTTCCTGGCACGAGGCCAACTTCGTGACTACCATAGACACCGTTCAGCATGTTTTGCCTCTTTGTTCTCAATCGTCTTATCCTCATCTTAATTACATTATTCTAGTTAACAATCTCTCGCATGCACTATTATGAGATTTAAAGTTGAAGAAACATTTTTGTCATAGATTTGAGATAGTGATTTCGTGACGAAATAATTCTTAAAATTATTGAAATACCGCTCAAAGAAGAATAGTTAGAATTTTTTTTTGAGAGTATGTTTTGCAATATAGTTTTCATATTGTTAAATTTCTCCCAAACATTTAAAAGACTATAATACGATGTATTTAACAAACTTCGAACTAACTTCAAAATTATTGCATTACTTCAAAATTATTGTATTACTTCAAAATTTTAATTTATCTAGTTATTCATAATACATTTTTTTAATTTTTGAATCTGGATTAAAAATATATATTTCCTACATGAAACATAACTGATTTTAATAAACTGTTTCATTTTTTTCTCTCTCAGAACGTTATACATTAGGAGCAAAATAAATATAACTTTTCTAACAATGCTAAAGTTGATTTGAAGAACTTCTTTTCAAAGTCGGCTATTCATTCAAAATAAATAAACTGGTTTCACTCGTATTTTTACTTCAATGAAGGTTATTGAAAATTTGCAAGGGAAGCCGAAAAGCAATTTGAATATAAAAAGGGAAATGAGAAACTTCCATTTGCAAAAGATTGAATCATAAATAAATACGTCTTTGTTACTTTTTTTTTCAACCAGATCTCCAGAAAGACAAACTGAAAGAAGATATCTAAAATATGGGACTTGTTTGGTAAAGGCTCACGATATCTGGAAGATTTTCAGAATTGTAAGTAATCCATTTATCATTTTGGAAAATCAGTTTGACATTAGAAACGAGTCTTGCACGCAAATACTGAGTTGTTGTTATTGGTGGTTGTCATAAATTTAATCTTTGGGCGAGAGTATCTATTTCTTTGTATTAGAGAAGCAAAACATGAATCTCCCGGATTCATTTCCTTAACTTTAAAACTTTCAGAGAATAAATTATTTGATACTGGTTTATTTATATTTCATAAGCCTGAATTTATAAGAAGATGGTTTGTTTTTTTACTTTTAAATTACATTAATTTTATATCATGAAAAAAATGATTGACTGTTATTATACAATTGTATTAATTGCTGCAAATACGTAATAAAAAGTTGCTTATGAATATGAATGCACACAGAATGATACTGCAGAAAATAACCTGGCACTCTTCATCATACACAGTAAAATAAACAGCAAACGGAGCCTAACAACCTTTGATCGGATTTTTACTCTCTAAAATGCAATTTCTAGTGGTTACACTTTAAATTGCAAATTAATTTGTGCATACGATATTTTAAGTGACGAACCAAAACACCAAAATGTACTTTTGCTAAATAAACAATTTATATAATTGCTTATTTTTACATATTTAAATTTTTAGCCCACAAGATATGGGGGATAAAAATTTAAATACATAGTTAGAACACATGGTAAATCTGAAACATCTGGTAAATCTGAAACATTTGGTCTAAACAGTTTTGCCATAAGAGGGATTTTTAGATTACGATACTTTATGTAAGTACTCGTTTTGAATCTATGCTTGTGTAATATCTGTGTATTTTAATAACTCTCTTACCATGTTCAACAATTTCCATGTGCTTGTCTTAGAACATGTAAAAGAGAAGCGGATACAAATTTATTATAATACTAGCCGCCTAAGGCGGCCAGCTGTCTGCCACGCTAAAGGTTTTCACAAATAAAGTTTTTTAAAACATAGCAGGAAATCTGAAGATTAGTGGACAATTAAAGTGTTCCTGTCCAGCAATTTTGTCTTCATATCCAGTTCTGCTGCAGATGTGTTATAGCTCTTGAGGATGTTTGAAATTATATAGCTACAACGCTTAAAAAAAAAAAAACTAAAATGCTAAATACATGAAAAGAACACGAAAACGAATAAATTTTTTATGGTATCAATTTCTATTTCTATATAATTTTTTATGGTATCAAATTCTATTTCTATATCTGTTACGTCAAGCACTCAGGTATTATAATTTGATCTAGTTGTGCTTGTATAATTTTGATCTAGTTGCGCTTTCTACGTCATTTTGTTAACATCGTTTGGTTTGTTATTTAACATCGTTTGGTTTGTTATTTCTAAGTTAACTTTCAAAAAATTGGCTGGCATCAGCATTTTTATTCTTTAAGTTGTTTATTTTTTCTTTTGGAATTCGTTCCTTTTTAGCGAAATGTTTTTCAACCTAATCGAATTCTTTGCCGACTGTTCTCTGTATATATAAAGAAAATAAAGTAAATATTTTTAAAGTGTTGTGAAAAGAATTTTTAGTTGTACAAAGTACTACAATATCGCTATAAAAATTATCGTCTTCGCTTAAGAAAAAAAAATAGAGCGTGGAAAGAAGAAGAAAAACTTATTATAACAATTATGAACAGCGACAAATATATCAAAGTGAAGCGCTCTATTTACGTATCGAATAAGTTGCCACATTTTTAATACAAAAGTTAAGCTTTTCTCCTCTTTGGTAAATGTAAACTAATGCGAAATTTACAATTAAATTATTAATTACTTCATATATTATTGGTTTAAGTTGTCGAAAATTAATATTTCAATTGCAAGGTTTGCATTAGCATACATTTATAGGAGTGAAGAAAAGTCTATGCATTCTTTAATAGTTTTTTGAATATGGCTCTTTGAAGACGAAAAAGCATAGATTTTCTTACAAAATGACTGATAACTAAAAAACTAATCCAAATTTTTGAAAAAGAAAGCAAATACTTCTTCATTATGTCAAAACACAATTATGTGCCGAGTTTCGTGCCTGGGCGAGGCTTCTGGGGCGATATATTGTGATTACAGACAGACAGACAAACACACACACAGCCGCGTTTCTTATTATGTATAGATTATTTCTATCATAAGAACATAATTATCATTATTACACGTTTAAACAGTTATATGCCGTTTGTAACAGTGAACTTGTGCAACTGAGAATGTTTAGTAACTTGCGAGGAGACAAACTTGCACCCTATCGTGCTCGAAAGTAAACAATCTACCGTTGCCATCTCCTGGTTTCGAAATGTACGCCCAAATTGGAGTTTTCGATAAAGAGAATAACTTATGAACGATGTAAATATGCGTGAGCTTGAAGCAAGAACATTCTTATTTTAGATTATTGGTTATTCACTTTTAGTTTTTAGATTCTACCTCGCATTTTTAAGTGTATATGAAAGCTTTATCCGATATTAATTTGAAATAAAGTATCCGTTCACACAATATTTAGGATTTTTTCAACTCAAAATGTTATTACAACACAGTTTTTAAAGTGAATTGCTAAAACTTTTCGAATCGATAACAGTAAAGTTACTGCAAATGTTGGGCGAATTCTAAACGTGATTTTTTTTTCTGTAAAAACCACAGATTTTCCATCTTCTATTCCATGTCCATATAAACCCAAAATTAAAACATTCATGTCATATAAATAATAATTATTAAATATTTAATGTTTAAAATTAAACGATTTGATGTTAAGTAATGACATCCTTTTCCTTAGCATTTTCGATGCTATATGTTTCACTGTTACTGAATCCAGGTAATTTTGATTGCAAAAAATACGCCATTTTATTAAAAGATACATTTTGTAAGAGAAAAATTTTCCTAAAAATAATTCGATAATTTATAATGTGGGAGCCTTTAGTACAATGATTTAGAAAAAAAACTTTGAGCCGAGACCAAAAAGCATAAGGCACTTGTAACTAATTCCAATAGCTGGCCAGGTGCCCAAGCGTTTTGCGCACCTGACTGGGAAGCCAATGGCTACGGGCTCGAATCTCGCTTAGGGCATGTGGAATGTGACTAATCCTATGAACGGATATCAGTGGCAGCGTGACGTGGGTAACATTGCTCGCCTGCGTAACTCTGATCACAAGGTGATAACCGGGCCCGACGTTCACGTATGTCGAAGTTCAGTGTATGTAGTCAAAAAAATAAAATAAAGAATAAAATTGAAAGCAAAAAAAAAAACTAGTTCCTTTATTTTAAACCAGAAGCGGAAATTGGTTTTTCTTTAGGGATATTCATGTAAATCATAAAAGTTACCTGTGAAAAACAGTATTTAAGAGCTTTTTTTTTTCTCTCTTGTTTGTAAAAAATACAAATTAATTAATTTTGTTTTTTTATTTTATGTTACCTTGTTAAAGATGATGAAGAAGTCCATAAAAAATAAATAACATGCGAGACTTGTAAAATAATTCAAAGAACCTCCTTTGAAATGTTTTATAGAAGACATTTATTTAACACAAACAAAGTAAATATCTTCCTCCTTTCTTGTGAGAATTCACCTACTCAAGAAAGAATCTTTTTTTTTTTATCTTTTTCATAAACCTGTACTAGAAGTACATTGGAAAGATGGAAAGAAATCTTATGTATAAAATGAAAAAAAAAATCTCATTTAAGAAGAAAAAATCCGCAGAAAAGGTTAAAAAAATATTATTTTTCTTTTTACTTAGTCATTCTCAGCTGAAATTAGAAAGTAGTTACACTTTAGAAAGGAAGATGGAAGAAAAGCAAATTATACTTTTTTTTCTTCTTTTTATGTTTGACTTAGATAGAAGCATCTATCTAAGAAGGAAACATCTTGAAATATCTGCTTTATTGTTAAAAAAAGATTTTATATATTATTTAAACCTTAGATTACTGTCATTTTAGTGTCGGAAGGATTTTTTTTTTTACAAGATGAAACTTTACTAAACATTTCTAAGTTGAATAAAATTAAATTTTTTCAATAAAGTTCTCTTAAAAATTACGTGTAAAATTTCGTGTTAAAGCTTTTTTTCTTCCCTCATGGATTGCTTTACAAGGTGTTATTTGTATGTTTTGTAATTATTTTAATAAACATATGGATGCATTTTTTTACTTTTAATGGTTAAATAACTAATACCCGAAACATAGAAAGCTATATTTGTGTAAAAACATGAAGTTTAAGAATTTAAAACAGCATATCATTTGTCATTGGTTTTTTTTAAAGGTTCACCTAATTGATAAACATTAAACAATTTTTGCGATTACAATGGGATATTTGAAGGTTTTATAATTTCATTTATAAAAAATGAATACTTTTTCAAGTTTCATTTGTTAAATAATTATAACTCAAATCATAAGAAACTGTTGCAGTGTATAAATATGTATTTTGACAATTTAGATTTTAAAATAGCGTGGTTTGTCAGGATTCTTTTTAAAAAGAAAAGTTCAAGTAATTAACAAGTATCAAATCCATTTGGCCTATGATGAGTATACATAAATACTACCCACGTTTGGTGACCAGTTTAGTCATTCTATAAAGCTTCCCTTATCGGGGCTAATAACTACATGGTATGATATTTCAAAAGCCGGAACGACACATTTTGAATTGATAAAAATGTTTTAAACATCGAACGTTTTAGAGTGCTGAACATTTCCTAAATGCGTTTTAAATAAATGTACTTATTTTCCTTGCAGGAAATGAGACATCAAGATAAAGAGTTGTAAATCCTTAAGTAAGTGTCATCCGTTACGTATGATCCAAATCTAATTGTTTTGTTTAGAGAAAAGGAGACATCAAGTCAAAATGTTACAAATTCTTAAGTTAGTGCCTTTCTATAAGTACGTGAAAAATCTAATTGTTATACTTAAAGGAAAGGTCACTTTAAGACAAAATAGTTTTGTAGAGGAACAAATTAATTTTATAATTCTATCTAAAGAAATCATAAACGTAATGAACAGCATCCTGACAAAAACATCTTGTACACTGCAGCGATGTTAATTGCCATGTTTAAAAAGGCAGAAGTGGGAAAAAATTTCCAAATGAGGTGACGGAGTCTCCGACAGAATACTGCCTTTTTAATCTTGGCTTACATTGGCGAAAAAGTCAAATTGGTTGGATTTGGAATGACTGTGTGCCAAATCCGTGTTTAAGGAATAAGTTAAATTAGCCAAACTTTGCAAGAAAAGAAAAGAATTAAGGCCAAAAAGAGGCTTTTTACAGACAAAGGAAAGAGTTACCTGACAGTCACATCTGGATCTGCAAGTCCTAAATAATGCGCACAGATGTTGTCAGTCAATAGTCTTAAACGAGTGATGGGATGATCTTCCCACTCAAAAGATCAGTAAGAGCGACACAGACATTCCCATTGAAAAAGAATTTAAGATTTGAGTCAGTAATAATAAGAGGGCAACATAACAATGTAACCACTAACAAACAAGGAAATGCTCCAAATAAAACAAGAATATAGTTAATATCAAATGAAGGAAATTAAACAAAGAATTAATTCACATCAATATTAATCCTTTAAAAAATATTTTTTTTTAAAAAAAGGGTTCGATTAGACCATTTCTTAAATAATAAACAATTCTTTAAAATTTTCTAACCCAATATAGTGAGGAAGTAACATATTGAAGAAATAGTTTAATTAACACACCTGAAACTAATAGTTCATAATTGATTACATGAATTACATTAAAGAGGAAGTAATTAAATCACACCAATATTTCTTAATTAAAAAGTTATTAATTTATACATGCTATTGTCTAAAAAAAACAAGCTTCGCCACCAATTATTGCTATGGCACCATGTGGCACCATAACACTGTTTATACTTAAAATTTTTTCAGCCATTTTAGAAAAGATCAAAAATAAATCCAAATAATTAAATGTGACTTAGTTTTTGCTTCTATGAAAATACAAAATTATTTTAAATACTAGGGGGCAAAGCCCCCTGATCGCTACCGCTCACCAACCCCGATGATTGCTTCGCAATAATTGTTTTTTCTTGCCAGAAAACAGTTTTTCTACTAAAATTAAAAATATTCACTTAACGTCTATGTACTAAAAGGATTTCTGTTTACTTACGCTCTTGCGCCTCTACTTCCCACCTCCAAATATTACTATCTATTAGTATTATAAGCATTTAGATATCTTGGTGAACAGAAGTGATTTTTTAATTATCATTTTTTTAAAATAACATTTATATTCTTAACTAGGGGGCTAAGCCCCCTGTTCGCTGCCGCTCACTAACCCCGATTATTGCTTTGCAATATTGCTTTGCAATAATTGTCTTTTCTTGGCAGAAAACAATTTTTCTATTAAAGTTAAAATTATTCAATTAACATATACGTACTAAAAGGAATTCTGTTTACTTACTCTTGTGCCTCTACTTCCCAAGTCTAAATATTACTCTCAAATATTACTTTACCCAAATATTAGATCTCTTGGTGAACTTTCGAAGTATTCATATTCTTATAGCATTGTATTGTTCAAACAAATTTGATGAGTTCACAACCATTATTTAATACTCTCGCTAATAGTAGCAGTACTGAAAAATAAGTTTAAATTAGGGATACAAAAATATCTAATATATATAATTCTCTTACGTGGCTCTCAAATTTTGGGTGTATTTCTTTTCCGCCGGTGGCAACGTTTGCTTTGTTTTGAAAACACCAAAGCATTCTGCCTTTTAATGATGTGTTTCTGATCTAATATATATAATTCTCTTACGTGGCTCCCAAATTTTGGCTGAAGTACTTTGTACAACTAAATAAGATTCTTTTCACAACAGTTAAATATTTACTTTATTTTCTTCATTCATAGAGAAAACAGTCGGCAAAGAATTCTGTTAGGTTAAAAAACATTTCGCTAAAAAAATAACGAATTCTAAAAGAAATAAAAATAAACAACTTAAAAAATAAAAATGCTGTTGCCAGCCATAGAATTTTTTGAAAGTTAACTTAGCAACATAAATCAAAATGACATAGAAGCGCAACTAGATCAAAATTATGATACCTGAGCGCTTGACGTAACAAATCCTTCAATTCTATAAGTGTTGTATCGCCAAATGCCCAAATTAACAATTGTGTTTTTAAAGAAATTCTCTCTCTCTACTATTCAGACTACTATTTCATACTGTTTTACTACACATGGCTTTAACACTCTGGTGGGAAAGACTTTAAAACAAAACTTACAGCAGTTACTTTTCTCAACAACTGAAATTTAGAATGGTGTGATTAAGAAAAATATGTGAACTGTTTGCAATTTCAAATTAATATTGAAAGGTACTGGTTTAGAATTTTCTACAGTGAAAAGTTTTCGGAACTTCAGTATTCAAAAAAGTATACAAAATCTAGACGTTAAGAACGTATCCAATGAGCGAGCAAAGCGAGCACTGGATTGCGAAGCAATCCGAAATGAACTGCGAAAGCAGTTCCGGGGGTTGGCAAGCGCCAGCGAGCAGGGGGCGAAGCCTCCTAGTTTAAAGAAAAACAATACCTCAACGACTATTGTTAATTTTGTGCTGATGACCACCAAAACAATATGGAAATGAATGAGGGAAAACTGGATCCTACCACGTGATTTCCCGGCCAATAAAAATGCGCCGACAACAATGGAAAACGGAGCCAGACTTCTATGATTTTATGTTATATAAAGATACAATATATTGTTCAAACAAATTTGATGAGTTCACAACCATAATTTAAAATTTTCACTAATGATAGCAGTACTGAAGAATAACTTTAAATTAGGGATACAAAAATATTTAAAGGAGAACAATACCTTTACGACTTTTGTTAATTTTATGCTGATGACAACCTAAACAATATGGAAATGAATGGGGGAAAACTGGATCCTACCGCGTGATTTTCCAGCCAATAAAAATGCGCCGACAACAATGGAAAACGAGGTCAGACTTCTATGATTTTATGTTATATAGAGATATATACTTAACCCAAAACTAACTATTCGCGATCGCAACGAACTATAGGGGGCGCTGTTGTATGAGACCAATACCTGCGATTTCTATATGAACAATCATACAGTTACTCTAGAGACGTCTTTAATATAGCATGTAGCATTGCAACGTTCCTTCTTTATTGTGGCTTATTAAATTTAAAAAAGAAAAATGTTTGACATTCTTTTTTATGCAAACGAAAACAAAATGGTATCTCTATTTTTTTAGAGAAGCAACACACAAAAACACATCGGAAAAATATTTGTAAATAAGCAGAAAAAAATATGTATTTTCTTATAAAAGTTAAAACCTAATGCCTAAGAAATAGTTTTACTAAATTTAATGATATAACATGAAAGGCTTATTTAAACTTTACATTCCGTAGTTTTATGAATCATATTCGCGATCGCAACGAACTATAGGGGGCGTTATTGTATGAGACCAATACCTGCGATTTCTATATGAACAGTGATTCAGTTACTCTAGAGACGTCTTTAATGTAGCACGTACCATTGCAACGTTCCTTCTTTATTAAGGCTAATTAAATTTAAAAAAGAAAAATGTTTGATATTCTTTCGTATGCAAACGAAAGCAAAATGGTATATCTTTTAATTAGAGTAGGAATATCCAAAACACATCGGAAAAATATTTGTACATTAACAGAAAAAAATATGTATATTCTTATAAGAGTTAAAACCTAATGCCCGAGAAATAGTTTTACTAAATTTAATGATATAACATTAAAGGCCCATTTAAACTTTACATTCTATAGCTTTAAGAATCATATTACTTCAAAATTTAAAATAAACAAAAAGTATACATAAGCCTCATAATTTTAAGAAATCTAATTTTGTAAAAAAAAATTTTTGACCACAATTTTCATCAAAAAATTTCAAGTTTCAATAAAAATCATTATTTAGAAACTAAAAAACGTAAAATAAAGAATGCTTACGAAACCAAAAAGAAGAAAAAAACAATTCTTTTTTGTCGCCATTTCTTAGTGCTATGAAAATTCGTCTTTGGGATTTGCCAAAAACAAAACAAGATGTAATTTTATTTTTTCAGGAGGGAAATATTTTACCGAAAAAACGAAAATGTACCAGTTCCCACAACATGAAACTTTATCTTGGTAAACGTACGTTTTGGAATTGTTATTTCATTTGGAATCTTATTTATCAGAGTTCATATGGCGATATGATTGTTTTGAATCTATGCTAAACTCTATATCGGCTCATTTTCCACCGAAATCCAATTGACTATTTTGATTTTAAATAAAGTGTTTTATTTTATGAATTGTCGCAAAAATTTTAAGTGTAGATTGGCGGCACTTAAAAACCGCCAAATCTGTAGCGGCGGTGGCGTTAATACGTAAGTACCGAATTTTTATTCCATACTTTTCTGAATCATATTACTTCAAACATTGGAATATACAAGAAGTATACATAAACACATAATGTTATACCATTTAATTTTTCAAAAAAAGTATTTTGAGAACAATTTTTATCAAAAAATTATAAACTAAAAAACGGAAAATAAAGAATTCTTAGGATAAAAAAAAGATTTTAAGAATTCTTTACATTGAAATAAAAACTTTCATATTGTTTCTTTTTTTATTATTCTTATAGTTCTTAATCAGACGTAAAAAACCATTCTGTAGAGAACCATCATCAAATGAAAAAAAAATATTTACAAGCAAATTTTTTATTATAAAAATCATAACACTCACCTGTTTTATAAATCCGCAGAATTCCAAATGAAATGTTCTTCGCTTGAAAATTTTATTTTCAAATATATGCATAGATTATCCCTTCATTACTTTTAGATAACATACCACACATCAAAATTTTATAAATGTAAGATCTCGATATGAATTTGAATATGTAGCTTAAAAACAGAATAGCTGAATTCTAGTTGAAATTATTCCTTCAAAACAAAAAAATAATTACCAAGAAAACGATACAAATTTATTAATAATCAGCACAAATGAATCTATTTCAAGTAGTTCGGATGATTCTTTATTGTTGTTTTACGAATAATATAGATACAGAAATATATACTATTATATAAAGAAGAACAATATTCTATAACTATTATACAGTTCTGTGCATTTTCTGAATTCTTGCTTATTCATTGGAATGACGAAAGCAATGCTGACTTCACTTTAATTTGTAATGAATTGAAGAAAAAAAATTATTTTACCGTAATACACACAATCTGTAACAGCAAGTGATCATGAAATCGGAAGTTATGTTGTTGATAATAGAAAGGCAAAAATTATTGAGAAATTGTTCTTCAAATGCTTGGCGTGTTCTGTTTCAATCTTTGGCATGTTCTGGTTAGTTTTTTCAAGAAGTTCTACCTTTTCCTTAGGGAAATTTTGCTTCTTATTTGTTGCTAATAAAATGGCGTCCGTCATTGCCAATGCTTTTGTGGGAACTAATGTCCGATATTTTCAGTCTCCCGCTAGATGGCGTACTCGAGCGTTGCGATTGCGAATTACTTCAAAAATTAAAATGAACAAAAAGTATGCATAAGCCTCATAATTTTAAAAAATTCACTTTTGTAGAAAAAGTTTTTTGACAGCAATTTTTATCAAAAAATTTTAAGCTTCAATAAAAATCATTATTTAGAAACTAAAAAACGTAAAATAAAGAATGCTTACGAAACCAAAAAGAAAAAAAAAACAATTCTTTTCTGTCGCCATTTTTTAGTGCTACGAAAATTCGTCTTTGGAATTTGCCAAAAACAGAACAAGATGTAATTTTATTTTTTCAGGAGCGAAATATTTCACCAAAAAAATGAAAATTTATCAATTCCCATGACATGAAACTTTATCTTGGTAAACGTACGTTTCGGAAATGTTATTTCATTTGGAATCTTAATTATTAGAGTTAATATGGCGGCAGAAATAGAGATTGTTAAGATAGAAAGTAAAATAGAGATTGTTTTGAATCTATGTTTAACTCTATATCGGCCCCTTTCCCACCAAAATCCGATTGACTACTTTGATTTTAAATAAAGTGTTTCATTTTATGATTTGTTGCAAAAATTTTAGGTGTCCATTGGTGGCACTTAAAAACCGCCAAATCTGTAGCTGCGGTGGGGTTAATACATAAGTACCGAATTTTTATTCCATACTTTTCTGAATCATATTGCTTCAAACATTCGAATATGCAAGAAGTATGCATAAACACATAATGTTATACCATTTAATTTTTCTAAAAAAGTATTTTGACGACAATTTTTATCTAAAAATCATAAACTAAAAAGCGAAAAACAAAGAATTCATAGGATAAAAAAACGATTTTAAAAATTCCTCATATTGAAATAAGAAAACTGTCATACTGTTTCTTTTTTTTATTCTTATAGTTCTTAATCAGACGTAAAAAAATATTCTGCAGCGAACTATCATCAAATAAGAAAAAAAATTATTTAAAAGCAAATTTTTTATTATAAAAATCGTAACACTCACCTTCTTTATAAATCCGGAGAATTCCAAATGAAATGTTCTTCGTTTGAAAATTTTATTTTCAAATATTATGCACAATGATTATCATTTCATTACTTTCAGATAACATACTACACAGCAAAATTTTATAATTGATCTCGATATGAATTTTAATATGTAGCTTAAAAACAGAATGGCTGAATTCTAGTTGAAATTATTCTTTCGAAACTAAAAAATAGTTGCCAAGAAAACGATAAAAATGTATTAATAATCAGCACAAATGGCACTATTTATAATCAGCACTATTATCAGCACTATTTCAAGTAATTTGGATAATTTTTTATTGTTGTTTTCCGAATTATATGGATACAGAAATATATACTATTCTATAACGAAGAAGAATATTCTATAACTATTACAGTTCTGAATACACATTTATTCACTTTGATTTGTGAAGAATTAAAAACCGAAAAAAATGTCTTTTACCGTAATTCACACAAATGTAACAGTATCCGAAATCGGAAGTCATCAGTTGCAAGTTTGTTGCTAATAGAAATTAAAAATTATTGAGGAATTTTTCTTCAAATGTTTGGCGTGTTCTGTTCCTTAAAGATTTATTGATATTCTGGACAGTTTTTTTCAAGTTCTTTGGTCTTTTCCTTAGGGAAATTTGGCTTCTTATTTCCTGCTCAAAAATGGCGTCTGATTCTGTCAATGATTTTGATGGAACTGAATGAAATGTTTATAAATTAATGCTTGATGTTTACAGGCTCCCGCTAGAGGGCGTACTCGAGCGTTGCGATCGCGAATTAAATACTACTTTCGATATTATTACTTAAGATAACTTAACAAAATGAATCGAAATAAATACTTAAGGTAAAACTGCTTTTTTAACACAACTTACTTATTTACTTAAGACAACTTATTATTAACTTCTTAATTACAACTTATTATTAACAACTTAATTACTTATTATTACTTTAGACAATTTAAGAAAACAAATAATAACTATAGCGTTGCCAATAGATAAAAAAATACCCGAATTTATGATGCCATATAAAATAAATATTTATATAAATTAAACACGATTTAGTTTTCTAAATTAATTAGAATTTATTATTGCTTAAGACAATCTAAGAAAAGTAATAATAACTGTAGCATTGCCAATACATAGAAAAGTTTATGATGCCATCGTTTATGGTGCCACGTAAAATAAATATTTTTATAAATGAAACATGATTTAGGTTTCAAAATTAATTAGAATTTATTGTGTTTCAGAAAAAAAAGTTCAAATAGCATAGAAGTAAGAGTGAATTTGAGCAGCAATTCGAGCTTGCCAAAGTTCTTGATAGAACTTCGAGGAAAAAATATGATACATTGAACCTTGGATAAAGAAAAAGAACTAATAGCCTTCTAGTCAGTCTTGGTTGTTTATTGGCTACATGAGCTTAGGTGAACAAATCAGTGACAGATATTAATGAAGCATATGTCAAAACTAGATTCTGAAGATCAAAGCTTACATTACAGGAAATGATAAGGAATAAGAGAGGAAATATTATTCCAGAAGGTGAAAAGTCAATCAGCATTTGCGTGTAAAATATAATAAAAAGAGAATAAAAACATTTATTATAATTCTCAGCATATTTTGGGACACAGCGTAAATGATGAGCTTTAATTATGTATAAAATGCTTGGTACAAAAGAAATAAACATGCAAATCCTCTGTCTAATTCCAGAAAGAGATTAGATAATTGTTAAATGGTTTATTTAATTTTTATCTTAAAATTTTGCGAAGCACCTCATTTATTCAGAACATGTCTTATTTGAAAGCTGAAATAGTGAAATAATAAAAGAATGACAACATTTGCTTCAAGTCTCCAAAAAAAATGTATATAGAACCTTTTTTGTTTAAAAAAATTTTAAGCTCATAAAAAAATTAAAGCAGTTTCAAAAATTTATTTTATTTGAAATATGTGTATTTTAAAGTTAATATTAGAAATTATATTATAACTCAATTAATAAAAATTAATTTTAAAAAAATTCGTATTTTATCATACAGGACAAAGAGGCGTCGTTGAACCAATTTTGAGTTTACGACTACCAATGTTCAAATCCGTAGCCTTGTAATTTTGAACTCAATCCAGTATAGGGATAAATTTGCCTCCGTGTTGGAATTTTTAATGAAATTAACTCGCATTGGTGCTACACGGAGAAAAAAATTATGAAAACCTTTAAATGTTACCTTGACAGCAAGGTGACTCTAACCCATGATATGTCCACAACTGAAGATATTTTACGTCAGCATTGTGGTAGGTTGGAGCCGGACGTGAAATTCATATCAACATTTGAAGTCGGATCATCTCATTGGGAGGCGAGTGCTCTAATCTCTGATCACTCACGCCTCATTATAACATTATAAAATATTTTTATAACAATATAATATTTTAACAATTCATAAAATACATTTATTAAAAATATACCTTTATGCGTAACTAAAATTACCACTGTCCAGAAGTTGATATGCATACTGTAAAAAAAGAGAAACTCAAATTTCACGAAATTTTCTTCGCTTTTAACGAAACCGTTTCCCTGGTATATGCTCTGAGCAAACATTTCGTCAAATTGACCCAATAATTGTTATTACTTCTTCGAGGAAGCGAATTTTGTTAAAGGTAAAGAAATATTTCATCATTCTTTTTTTTCCCGAAAAACAATTTAACAAGCGAGACTCTTGCAATAACGGCCAATATTATAGATCACTTTCTCCAGGGCACTGTGAACAGAGAGAGAAATTATATCCATGCCTAAAGCGGGATTCGAACACTGGATCTTCCAGGTATGTGATCAACTCCCTGACCACCATACTACCCTGTCGGCTTATTCCGTCTTTTAATTTTCGATCATCTAGTATCCATTCTAGTTTCGTCATTCTAGTTAACAATCGTCAATAATGCGCTGCGATGAGGTTCCGAATTGAGGAAATATTCACGTCATATATTTGAGAGTTCACCCTTCGGCACAAAGCACGCAATTTCATGACGAAATAATTCTCAAAACTAACGCAGTACAACTCAAGAATTACTGAATCGTCAAAAGGAAAAGTCATATTTCTGAGAGTGCATGTTATAATTTTTTATTTACATTTTTAAAATTACTTAATTGAAGCTTATAAATTTGAAAACTTTTTTTCACCAGTAAGGAATATTTAGATAAGAAATATTAACAGCTATCTCGATTTCTTTTTTCCTTTTTTTTTGATAAAGTGGTAGGTTTCATCAACATCTCAATGAAATAAATATTATTCAAAGATATTAAATAGTTACTGAAGAGAAAAGAAAATTCTATTTCTTTACTGAGAAGAAATTTGGTCCAAACTACCAGAATGTGGCAAAATTTCCGTGTTTCTAGCTCTATCAGAACACAGAAAAGCTCCAAAAATTTTACCGAAGCGTTATGATAATGATTTTGGTAAAATTAAGGATAAATATGATTTATGTGATAATATATGATAATAAATGTGATAATATTTGGGAAATATGATACCTTAGAGTATGGTATAAAAGCCATTTATTTGTTTAAATTTACTTTTAAAGTTCGTAATTTTGGCTAAATGTGAGCTATACTTTTGAAAAGCAGAATTCCCTGTAACCCGTTACCATATTAATGAAAACTATCAAATGAAGGTATTTAAATACCGTATATTTTGTTTTTTTTAATTATGGTGTTTTCCTACTAGAAATATCCTTACCATACTGAACGGTAATTTTACACGAATTATTTACTCAATGAGATTAGATAATTCTCCTTAGATTAAGATGAAGAAATTTGAATCATTCTACTGCCTGAAGAACAAACTTAAATGTAATTTTATTTAGTTCCGATTTCCTCAGATTTTGAACAACACCTGATAATCCCAGAGTATCGATAAAATTTCTCTTACTTTAAATGACTTGACCAAACTTGTAAAATTCAACCATTTCCGAAATTGCGGTCATTTCAACTATCTGGTTGATAGGAATGATGAGGTCTCATTCAACTTTAACGAGCATTATAAGCCATGAAAAGTGGAAGAATTACTAGGTGTGTCTATGGGCGGAGATGGGGCGTGTAAATCTATGTTTCCTTGACGTCGACATCTGTAATGCCGTGAAATGACACTTTATTGTTATGGGCAGACAGAAATGCCAACCGTCGGAAATTAATTACAAAATGTCTTTCCGAAATCCATTAAGCAATCCAAAAGGAAAAGCATAATTAGTTATATGAATAAATGATTGTTTGTACATGTTGCACAAGTTTCTAGAATTCAAGCAAATGTTTCGATAAAAAAATGCTTAAGTCTTTTATTTTCGTCGTTTTTTAATTAATTGAGTTATAAGTATTTTTCTGATGACTAATAATAATATTCAAATTTTCTTGTGTTTTTATTTATTCCATTATATGATATCAACTATAGAAATTTAACTATTTATATCTCAAATAAAATTGCAAATAAATTCGAAAGTAAAACTAACCAATAAATTAAAAACTAAATAGCTAATTTATAGTACTGTTTCTTCAATTCTTACGTTAAAGGAAAGTTAAGACCCAATTTTAATGCAATATGAAACATGACTTTCCTTCAAAATCTTATACATTTTTGATGCATTTTTTATAAGTGAACATCATAGTTTTTCGTAAAAAAAGTACATTAAGTTGTTGAAATGATGATGTAGATTTTGTGGGGAAAAAAATTAACTTTAAAGAATTTTAGATTTTGTGAAAAAAAGATAGGATTTTTTCTTTCTTCCGACAATGAAATTGCCGGACACATATCAGAAGATGTCAGAATTTTCAATAGGCTATATTAATAAATACGAAATACATTTTTTTATATTTCTCAAGTAGCGTCAATAAAATTCACTAACAAGTAAAATAATTATTGATTATTAATAAAATTACATGTAATATAACCTTGTTGTTGTTATCTACAATTCATAAATCATATAACTACAAAAGTAAATGGTGCCTGATTTGAAACTAAATGACATGCAATACTTTTACTCTTCAAAGTTTACATACTTTTGATTTTATATTTGCATAGAAATATCAGAGTTTTTCATCAAAGAAATAACAAAAACGGTTTTGATATCTGCAACGAAATGATTATTTTGCCATCAAATTTATATTTAGAAAAGCAAACTCTAAGAAAAAGGAATTGAAAGGGGGGGACAATGAATACAAAATGGATTTTTTTCCTTTTGACTTTTCTCGGTGTCTCTTAAAAAAATATGACCTTTTAGTGAATTACTACGTTACTTGATTTTCCACAATTTAGTGAAATAAGTTTTAGCATTCTCAAAAATTATTTGTTGGGAATTTTTTCCTGCAACTATTACCGATACACATGAAAATACTGTATTTTCTTATGTAATCAAATCGGGACATAAGTTTACAATCAGCTTATAATATTGAATAGAAAGCTTTTTGATTAGTTCAAAATATATATCTGCAATAAACATATAAATGATATAAATAAAATTAAATGTGGCATAAATGATATACAAATATTATATGGTCACATAACAAACAATATATATTTTTTCACGAAAAGGAATTTAAGAAGAAAGAATTAAGATTGAAGAAGCATTTTTATACAAAATGGGCAGTTTTGAAGTCAAAGAGCTAGACTACCAATAAAAGGTGTACATTTTTCACGAATGCTTATTTTATGCTATTTATAAATTACGATTGATGTTTACCTTTAAAAACATATATTTCATTTAAAAGTAAACGTTGGGTTCTTAAGAAATTGAGTATTTTTCTAAGCTCTAAACGAAGGGAACCATTTTTAACAAATTAGTTAATTTTTTGAACTAAAATATTTTTAATAGTGCTATTTAATTTCATAATATAAAATATGATTAAAAACTAGTATGGCTAATATTTTATTAACATTTTTATTTACATAAAGTTTTTTTTGAATTTAATTGATGATTTTCCTTATTAGATTTTTGTCTAAAACACAAAATGGGTATTTTTTTCAAACTAAAATAGCCGAAGAAGTTTAGTTGTAGTTTTTTCACGAATGTATATTTTATGCTACTTAAACAAATGATTAGTGTTTACCTTTAAAAATCAATATTTATTTTTTAAAAAAATGCAAGTTATATTTGTTTAAAAATTGTGCATCTTACTAATCTTATAAAGAAATAAATTATTTTTAACAAAAATAGTTATAAAATAGTTTAACAAAACTAGTTAACAAAAATAGTTTAACAAAAAATAGTTTAACAAAAATAGTTAAAAATCAATATTTTTTTTTTTTAAATGCAAGTTATATTTGTTTAAAAATTGCGCATTTTACTAATCTTATAAAGAAGTAAATTATTTTTAACAAAAATGGTTAATTTTTTTGAGCAAAACTCTTTCAATAATTCTATTTAATGCAATAATATAAAATGTAAATAAAAACTAGCATGATGAACATTTTATTAACATTTCATCACTCCATTTTTAATAAATTTATTTTGCAAACAAAGAGAATTGCAACAACTCTCAGTTATTAGCATATTTAAAGCTTTAATTTGCCACGCTCTAATGAACTTTACACACTCACTTAAGCAAATGCAATTATTTTTAAGTGAAAATAATTTGCAGATTCTGTGTAATATGTATGTAAGTGGAAATGAGTTTTCTCAGTTTTGGTAGAAATTACTCTTCATCTACTTCCAAATAACGCAACACCAAACTGCTTGGTAGTTAATTATTTGCTTTGCTTAATATTTATAATAACGAGCAAAACGAAACTTGCAATATAATGAAAAATTTATAATTTATGAGAAAAAATGAGTGAAATCATTAGTTATGGAACTTTAAACTGGCTATTTTTATTGCAGTAACGAACGAAAAATTGAACTTTGAGTAATTTATGTGATACTGTTTAAACGAAAGTAAGTTATTTAATATTTGTAGTCTAATGATTTTAATCACATATCTATAATAAATATATATGATGGTAACGGATTAATTATTTGATATTCTTATAATTTTAAAAAAAGTTAAATAAAATTTTAGTTTTTATTCAAAATTTCAGACTAATAAGAAACAAGGGTTAAATATCTGATTTGATAATATATACCGAAAAAAAAATCTAGGTAATATCACCGTACTGTATGATAAAGGAATTTCTGTTAAAAAAAACTATATTTCTGATTAATAAAACCAAAATATGCGGTATTTGAACTATTCATTTGCTTGTTTCTCCGTTCATATAGTAACGGTTTACCGAAAAGTCTGGTATTATAGTTCACTTTGCCTTTCGTAAAAGATACAAAACTAAACTGGGAATTTATACCACGCTCTAAGGTATCATGATAAAGGTACCAAATTTTATCCCACAATATTAAACCATATATTTTTTGTCAATTTTGCCATAATCATTACCAAATCACTTCAGTAAAATTATCAACCTTTTTGGTGTTCACATAGTGCCAGAAACAGAGTAAATTTTGCCATATTCTGATCGTTTTGAACATACCTTTTTTCTCAGTGCAAAATTTTTTTGTACATATTTTAGTAAAACCCATAGCTTTAAGTAATTAATACCATTGCGTAAAACATGGCAATTGCTGAAACTTTTTAGGATTTTGATTACAATACATGCTAATAGCAAAATTCCACATTGCTTGGTAATTAAATGTTGGATTTGTTTAATTTTATTCGAACGAGTGAAACAAAACTTGAACTCCTACAAAAAGTTTTAAAAATGTTTAGAAAAAAATCGCTTAATTTGGATTTTATGACTTTATTCTCTTTAATAAGTATATTGCAGAAAAAAATTTATTTAATTATTTACAGCACGGCTAGGTGAAGAGGAAATAGGCTGGTAAAGATTTCTCTCTTGCTTTTGTTTTTCGCTCCTCTCTCTTTGTATCAAAGACATACGCTATATGGTAAATAGTTAGGTTTTATTCCACTTATATATTCTTATTGAGTGACATAAAATTTTGTTTTCTATAAAAATGCAATGCTTTGCTGAACTAATCTTTGATTTGTCGAATTAATTTTGAATTGCTGATGAGAATCCTTGATTAACTGAAATAAATCTTTGATTCGTCAAACTAAGTCTTTTATTTGCCAAACTTAAATTTGATTTCCTGTATTAAATCCCTTTTTAGTCTAAGTATATCTGGGATTTACCGTGTGAAATTTTGTTGATCAAGCATTCTCTAAGGGATCATTTATTGTTGAATCACAATAGCGGTATTTCAACCTAAAATTATATCAAAATTAACCAAAATCATAACAGTAGTCAACTATAAGCAGGACAGTATTGTGCAATTAAGGTTAAGAACATAATTTGTCTGCTAATAAAATTTTCTTGTCAAGGAAGCAACGCATTTGACTAATATTAAAGTTCAAGAAGTATCCCAATTTCTAGCAATATTTGTAGTTGAAAAACAACTTTAAGTAGTTGATAACATTGCTCAGGCGAATGGAAATTGCTGAATAATGTTTATCATATTTATTTAACTCCATGCAAAAACCTATACGGCCTGGTAGTTTAAATATTTTCTTTGTTTAATATTTAATTGTGAAGTAAATTTGAAGTGAAGCAAATTGAAGCAGTGAATTAAAGTGAAGCAAATCTGTTGAGGGAGAAAGCATATTTGTAGAAAAATAGGTAGTAAGTGAAATTTGCATGAAAAATACCATTTTTTCAATCAAATTCTACATAAATAAGATAACTTGTTCGTTAACTTGGGTAGTCAGTAAACTTAATACTGTTGAAATTTTGAACGGCATAATTTATTTTTGCTTGAATTTGAATGACATCATTGCTCAATGAAAAGTGCACCAAAAAAAAAAGTGGACCACCCTAAATATGTTTTAATCTATTGATCAGATCTTCACATTCAAAAAAATCATTCTTAATGGTTCGAGGGAATGACCTCAAATATGCTAATTAATTAATGCAGACGATATTTCAGAGTACGAAATCAGCCACCAAAACGTACTTTGTAGGTAAAAACATACCTTTTTTTCGACAGATTCGGATTTTTGATCCACAAAATATAGGGGGTAGCCACAATCTGGGAAATATAGCCCCCATATTTTGGCTAGGAGAGCGGTCCTAACTTTGGACCCCTTAATGTTAATGTTACGTTTTCCGTATTTCGCCATGTCTCGAGAACTTTTTGAGCGACTATGAAATTTTTTGCACACGCTAGTAAAATTTGCTTATCCAAAGACAGTTCTATGTGAAAAATATATTTGTGAATATATTTAATATTTTTAATTATTTTATTTAATAATAGTCGAAAGGGCATATAATTTTTCACATCATTTTAAAGTATGAAATTTCGCAAGACAAAATACAAAATTTGAAGGAAATTTGTTGAATAGAATTTTAAAGAAGTCATATATTTAAGGCTCTACGAGTGACGAAAGGTGTTTTTCTTTTTTATTTCTTTCAGAAAAAATATAATGAAAGAATATTTCTTTACTTTTGACGAAATTCGTTTCTTCGAAGACGTAACGATAGTTATTACGTTACTTTGTGGAAATATTCACTCAGAAAATATACCAGGAAACAGTTTCGTCAAAAAATGAAGAAAGTTTCGTGAAATTTAAAACATCTATTTTTTACAATGAATAAAGTCAAAAGTTTCTCGAAGTCAAAACTAATGTTATCGCAATTTTTATGTTTTTTTTAAGTAATAGAAACACTTAATTATTTTTCTACACTTAAATATTTGACTTTTTCTATTTTTTGTTAAGGATTTTTCATTTAACATTTTAAACAAATTTTAGACGAGGTTTATAAATGTATAAATTAATTGTATTAATTAATCATGTTAATCGTATTAATGTTAAATATTACAAATAAAGTAACAAAAACAAAATATAAAACTTTACTGTAAAAATTACTATTTTAAGTTTATATGATTCCCTTAGTTATTGTATGTTTCCACATATTTTATGAAAATAAATCTTACATAGTAATTATTCCATAAGTTAATTTTAAAATGAAACATAAAAACTCAGAACTTTCTAAAACAAATAATAAAACAAATGCTTATAATAGTCTTCAAGGTTTAATTATTTTAATTATCATTTTTACTTAAAACAGTACAACTACGCAATTATGAAGCACTCTAAAAATTCTTAAGGTAATCATAAAGCTTTTCCAGTAATTAAAAAAGGCTGTTAATTATTTTTCTGAAATGGCTATTATTTTGCATATTTGAACGTAAAGAAAATTCATATTAGGAAGATTACATTTCTACGAGTATTAAAGGAATTTTATCAATTAAAGCATAATTAAAAATCTTCAATCTTTAGATTATTAAGTGAAAAAAAATCAGATTTAAAACTACTGTATTCGCTTTGGTAAAAAAATTTCTGCTTAAATGATTTCTCTGTATAGAATTGCCTTAGGAAAGCATGACTTATTAATCTAAAACAAAAAAAAATTCTTTAAAAAAAACAGCGAAAAAATAATTATTTCGATTAGTAGCTTAAAATTAGAAATGTTTAAACAGCATTCTCGTAGAGTAAATTAATTAAAAATAAAGAACATTTCAATTATTTAATTTTTTTTTACTTTTTCATGCATTTAATGTATTGAAATCAATAAACTGAGATTTAAATTTCTGATTTTTCTATGCAATTTAAAACGGCTTTTTACACAGTACAAATAATATTTCCTAAATGTCTATTTAAATTTTTAAACTGTCAAAAACACATCACATTTTATACATTTTCTCAAGAGTTATTTTGGGCGGTTAATATTTAGGTAATAAGAAATAATTTAAGGATATCATTTTTAACTATTCCTACTTAACATATAGCATTTTTTAAACTTGCTGTAGGACAATGGAAAAGAAAGAAAAAGAAAATTTTATAAGAAACATCCCGTGAACTGATTAAAAATTACTATCTATCCTAAGGTTTAGACAGTATCTTTCGGATGTTTTGATAATGAATGCAAATACTTAACCTAATATTTTACATTTCTGCTTCTTACTTTTTTATCTATATAGCATTATTATTTATATTCTTCTTATTTATATCCTTCTTATCTTTAACCTTAATCTAACCGAAACCTATAAAGAGTATAAAAGCAGAAGATTAAAGGCAGGAAGTACTGGAAGTACCGGTGCTTTTTACCTTGTTATTTATTTTTACTGTAAAATTTTTCGGAACAAAGAATTAGATATACCTTTATTTTCGCGTAGTATTTTCCATAAAATTACTGTAATAATGATTACTGCAAAAGATGCGGAATACAAATCAATTTTTCAATAAAATGGATGGATGATGCACCCGAATTGCCGGTACATTTTCCCATAATTTATTCGGAATTTTTCCTTATGTTGTTCTTACCAGTCCTCTATCCGACTTCTGTTGAATAAAGCATGACTGCAGCGTTGTTCGTACTGTCCTGACCTTCTTTGATACAATGCATGTTCAATAGTTGCCATTAGCAGCAGCATGTTTTCTTGATTAGTGAAAAATAAGAAATGTGCAGTTTATCGCAGCTGATTTAACAACACATACTAATTATTACTGCTAATAAGGTATGGCATAGTCTTGAAGCTAAATTGACTCAAGTCCCCAATTGTGGCAAATTTCGATGCTGATTGGTCTGAATATACACGTTTTATTTCCTGCTAATTTAATTCTAATCAGACACACCCTCTCTCTCTCTCTACATATATGTATATACAATATTAGAAAGCACTCTTTTCTGTGGATATAATCGTGTGAGCTGATGAAAGATTATATCTCTCATTTTCTGGATTTTTTTAATTTTTTTTTCCTTTTTTTAGGATTTTTTCTTACCGGTTTCTTGTTATTTTTATTATTATTTTTATTTTATTTTTCCCCTTCTTTCGTTGTTCTGTAATTTTTCCATTGTTTTCTCTACATTTTGAACTTATTTTATGAGTTCTATTTACTTGCAGCTTATGCGCAATAAATAAAACTTATTGTTTTTCTTATTTTTCTTCGTGTTTTTTGTATTTATTTATTATGAAGCATTAAAGCATTATTTAAGCAAAAATACTGATGTTCATTTTATCGCGTTCAACATGAAGACATCGAAAAACACGCTTTTGGTCTTTTAGTCACTCGTCTTTTGAATATTAAATAAGCTGAGAAAAGAATTTCATATTCCGCTATGACCTCCAAGCTTGTAATTCCGAAATCAATGGCAACATAGTAGAAAGGAGGTTGGATGGAAAAAGTGTGCAAGGTTTTCCAAGAACAAGAGCCCTAAGAAAAACGAATTAATTTTAAGACGCGTTCATCCAAAGAAAATCAGTTGCTGACACAAGCAAAATTGTTAATTGAAAAACATGGTCGCCGAACACAGACTCACTGTGAGTAAAACACACCATATGTCGTCGCCTGAATTTAGTTGGATTGTGTGCATGATTTCTAGTAAAAACACGCTCATCTGAACAAAGAATAGGAAGATCCGATTGAAATTTTCAAACGAGCATGAGGCTTTGAAAATTAAATGCAGGAAGAAAGTCTTTTGTTATTTGGAAGTCACACTAAGTGTTTTATTTGGTGTTCAAAAGTCACCTGAATTGATCCTTGACACCACCAGACAACAGGAAAACACGGAAACAATGATCTGGGAAGCTTTCCATCATATCACACCACCGAAATCATAAGTTGGTTTATTGCTAAAAAGGTTAAAACTTTGAACTGTCGTACCTGAACTGAATCCACACTTATCTTTAGTTGTCATCGAAACAAAAGTAGGAGGACGGAATCATTCTTAAAATATAGATTTCTTTCATGATCTTCAGTCGGAATGGGCGAATGGGCATCATAAGTCCTCCAAAGAAGACCTTGTTAATTCCATGCCCAGACAGTGAGTTCTCAAAAGAAAAAGGATATGGGATGACGGATCAAAGATTTGTTATATTTTCTTACCATAAGACGATTAATTTCTGTAAAAATGTAGTAAAACTGAATCTTCTCAAAACATATGTTTTCAGTTTTTCATATCCTCGTTTGTTGTTTCAATTATAAAATATTGCTTTCTAAACAAAAAACAATTTTTTTCAACCCAACTTTTTAGGTCTTCAAATGCAGATAATCATAATTCGAAAGTGCTACGAGGATAAATATATCAACAATAAACTAGCTTTTTCTTGAATATATAATATGTTTATTTATCTTCAAAATTTATTCATCGAAAATGGAGTCACAATAGCCTGTTCTTTAAATAATGAAATCTTTAAAATTGAATTTAAGACGTTATATCTAAGCACTTAAATATTCTAAATATTAAAAGGCATAAAATGTATGAAAAGAGGTTACACTCTAAAATAGTTGAATAAATAGATTTTAAATTGACTATTCGTAGTTAAGAATAGAAAAGAAAAACTTTACAAAGCTATAAAAAAAAGTCAATCCAATTTAAGTTTCCTTTTTTCTAAAAAAAGTGGATTCCATTTAATATCCAGAAATTTTTTTATAAAAAAGAAACCTTACGATATTCACAAAAAAGCTTCATTTTATTTTCTTAAGGAATAAAAATGTATTAAATAAACCAGCGTAAAATATTTCAATTCGTGCTTAAAAATAAACGGCTAGACATTTAAACTATTAAGTAATAACATTAACGAGTTCGTGTTATATAACAAGCGTAAATTTGAGAAACGTTTTAAGAATAGTTTTTGTTTTAAGTAGTTCGAAACTATTTTGTTTCTGTAAACATAAAATAGATAGAATGTTACATTTAAACCATCAAGATTAATGAATGTTTTAAACAAAGTTGGTTTTGTATTGTTTCGAAACTTTTCTTCTGTTTTTGAAGTTTAACAGAGCTGTTGTTCGAACATGGAATATTTGTTTGATTGTCTGACTCTGATGAAAATGGTTTTACGGAAAAATTCGAAAAAATATATCGATATATTCTGAAAAATCATTAGTTACAATCCTACATGGGGGGAATAAGTTATGCACTCGTTTTATTATCGTGTTCAAAGTAATTTTTCTTAAGCCAACAACTTATCAAAAAATATTAAAGTAAAGTTTTAGAAACATTAAAGGAAAATAAAATTCTATTATTAAATTTTGTATAAAAAATGTTCTTGAGATCGTTTTTTTTTTCCTTCACTTCCTCTCTATTCACGCTTTTGAGATAGGTTCATAAAATCTCCATAATTGAAGAAAAACTCATCTCAAATTATAATTTAATGCAAAAATATCAATGCAAAAATATCTTATTTCTCTGAGTTCAGAATATTTATTGATCTGATTTTTAAAGCATTCAGTTGGCATAATTTTATTTTTGATGGAAAAGAAATTGAAATGTATGCTATACTTTCTCAGGTTTGAGAAAAAGGAAATTTTACAATAATATAATTTTATCTTTAATTAATAGCAGCACAATCTGTTCTACCTAATTATAGTTGTTCTAACCTTAACCCAATGTTTATAAAACGTATCAAATACATCAACGTAAAATTTCAAAATTTAATGAAAAAAAGGAGGCATTTCTTCGTTTAATACAATTAATAGTAAATAAATCCGTTTTTACGATTTTTTATTAGCTTGAGGCTATTTTATGAGACTAAAAAAACGGAAAAATCTACATCAATGTACTTTTCTCTCTGATGATAGCATAATCTGTTTTACACCATGAATTATTTTATACCTTAAAGTAATGTTTAGCTAAAAAATTAGCAAGTGCCAGAACAATTAAACAAATAACAGTAATACTTAATGCAGAGCCATGGTGGATTGCACTGAGCACTCGCCTTGGAATGAGGTGAGCAATGCTTGAATCCCGGCCCTGGCTTGCACCGACCACAATAATGACGTAAAATATCCTTAGTGGTTGACGAATCATGGGTTAGAAACCCTTTGATGTCAGGATAACCTTGGGAGGTTTTCATTATTTTCCTCGTCATGCAACTCAAATGCGGGTTAGTTCCATCATAAAGTCCTCCACGAAGGCAAAATTTCTTTTTGCCACGAAGGCAAAATTTCTTTTTGCCACGAAGGCAGAATAACTTTTAATCTAATGATTGCATTTTTACGTTCTGGAACTCAATCTTAAAGGTTAAAGGTGGTGCTAATTATGCTAATTAATTCCGAAGATATTTTAAGTTACGAAATCAAACTCTGAATAAACATATCTTTTTTTGATGGATTCAGAATTCTGACCCCAAAATATAGGGAATGGCCGCAATCAGAAAAATATAGTCCCAATATTTTGGTCTGGTGAGCAGTCCAAAATTCGGACTTCTTAGGGTTAACTTTGCTTCCTGTGTATTTCGCCATATCTCGAACTTTTTAAGCGAATTGAAAACTTTTTGCACATAACTGTAAAATTCGCTTATCCAAAGAAAATTCCCTGGAAAATGTAGCATAATTTTTTTAATATAATTATTTTAATTAAATATTTTCGTATTTTTGCTATTTTATTTAATAAAAGTCGAAAATAATTTGAATTGCATAGTGTAATTATTTTTAAATTTTTTAAATCATTTTGTAGGATGTAGTTTTACATTTCAAAATACGAAATTTGAGAGAAATATGCCGCATAGTTCCTGAGAAATCAAGTTTTAAAAATACGATTTCTTTAAAATTCAATTTCTCAGGAATTATTTGACCGACTTTTTTCCCATTTTGTTCCTTGCCTTGTAAAATTACATTCTTTAAAATGACGTATAAACATTTTTCGATTATTATTAAATCTAATAATATATATAATAATTAGTATGTACAAAAAATTCCATCTCCCATGGAATTATCTTTGAATAAACGAAGTTTACAGTTGTATATAAAAATTTCTTCAATTCACATAAAAAAGTTGGCGAAATGCGCAAAATTAACATTAAAGGGTTCAAACTTCGAACCATTCTCTGGATCAAACTATTGAAACCATATTTCCCAGATTGCGGCTACTCCCTATATATTGGGAGTCAGCAATCCGAATGTGTCGAAACACTATGAATGTTTATTCAGAGAAAGTACGTTCTTGCATTCTTAACTTAAAATATCATCTGCACTAATTAATTGGCATATTTGAAGTCACCAACTTAAATCATTAAGATTGAGTACTAGAACGTGAAGATCCGGTCATTAGATCAAAAGTTATTCTGGGTGGTCCATTTTTTATTTTGCGCATTGCGCAACTAAATTTAAATTACATTATTAATGTCTACATTATGCATTCGAAATTAATTAAAACAAATTTATATTTAGTTTTAAGAAATTGTTAAATTTTTTTCCTCCAAAATATTTACCAGGAAACATACATGATCTAAAATGTATGCTTTATTCAACATTCTGAACACTGTCCTTTTAATGAGCAACCAGTTCTGACAAAAAAAGTAAAATATTTTAATTAAAAGCCGTTAAGAATGCTGTAGCCTTCAATAATTCTAAGCGTAAAATTTAAATAAACTGCGCTTTCAACGCTTTTAAAAAGTCTTTTTTCATTGAAAATTTCTTTTTCATTGTTTGAAAAGTTGTCCTTCCTAAATTCTTATAATGTGACATAAGATATCCTACAAAATGTCAACACCGGATTATACAGCAATGCTTTTAAGAAATTTTTTTTTAAGTAAAAAGTATGTAAGGAATAAAAACAAGTTTTTCTATGGTAAGACTTTCACTATTTCTAGAGATAGCCATATTAAAGCTTTTTGAAATATTTTTTTTTTCATAATTTTTCCGACAGTTTTTTAAATTTAATCTAAGTGCAAAAAAAGAGAGTAAGGAAATGCTTCCTGCTTCCCTTTTTAAAACATTATGTGCAGCTTAAAATTAACTTCAACAACCTGTTTGTTTAATACTTTAGACAACGGGTTTTGAAACAATTATATTTATTTTAATATATGCATATTTTATGATGTACTTCTCTAACGAGTACGTAAGTGAAGCACGACGATGTGCTTTTGAAGAAAAAAATATTTAGTTGGAGTGAAAGTTTAGCGGAATTTTGAAATCTCGTCAATTTTAATGTGATTAAGATAAAACGTTGTTTTTTTCTTAAAAAAGGTTATTTATTTAGTTTTAAGACATATTTTTAAAATATTTATACTTTAAAAATATGCATTTTAAATACGCTGATAAATTAATATGCCATGCATAATTAAATACGCAATACATTCGGCAAATCAATAACATGTTTATATTTACCAGGAAGATTTCTGACCCTTTGATATCCAGACGTTGCAAAAGCATTGCACTGAACTTGTTTTTAAAGCTCCTCTTATTCAGTAAAGTTGCATTGAAAGTCGTCTTCATTAGAGTTATGCACTTCTGAAACTCAGTTCCTCACCCGTATTCAAAGATAAACTGGTGTGTAATCTACATAGACCAAGGAGCACATACTCACATTGTTACCTTTGTTGCTTGTCATAGCAGTCTTCTCCGTAAAATCAAGATTTTTTTAATGCAGGAACAAGGCATGCGGCAGCATAGCCAAGAGAACAGGCCGTTGTCCTGGTGGCCATGTAAAGTCTAAATATACAAAGAAACCAAAATTCATAGTTCAAAGGAGCTTTAAATCTATTTAGATGTTCCTTAAGCTTTTATTTATTATTTCTAGGACTTCTGAATGAATCTAGAGCTTTCCATTGCGTTCTTTCCCATTCCAGTACTTGTTCTAAATAATCTCATGTGTTCCAAATTAGAAAAGCCATAGTTGCCTTGTTCTTTGTATACTTGAAGTACCTTAACCCTTGACGCAAATGGATCATACCCATATGCTTTTTTTGAATTCTATATTTAAGTATAAAAATAATTCCTGTAATCTAGCGGATTTCTAGTAACTATTAAGCAGCTTATCATCATGAAAAAATACATCTATATTTGCATGTAATTAGAGCGTAATATATTGAAGTGTTGTTTTATCACTTTAATACAAGGTAGATTTATTCAGAAGGTTAGCAAATATTTATTCACCATAGCTGTTCCATTTTTCATCCAGACTCTTGCCATCCGAGATACAAGAAATGATTTATAATCATCTCGCTTAATCGATTCATTTTTGATTAAGAATAATATATCTATATCTATATATTAAGAATAATATATAGATATAGAAATAGAGTATTCCCTCAGTGACAGAGAATTTTACTCTGAAACGACATAATATTTTGAATATTACACTATTTACATCATTGATAAATAATATTTTATACTAAACAACCTTGCTTAGTTAATAATGTTAATAACAAACATTCCCCACATTGGTGACCCGGACGTGATATGAACTTGCTAACAAGATGGATGATCCACAATAAACAGTTGATTTTCTTAATATAAACTGCTCAAAGAAAAAAAAAAGATCCGGTGAAGTAAATAAAGTCTCTCGGTTATAAACAATATAGGGAAAAAAAGAGCGAAATGCTATCAACAAAATAATGAAGGAAAAATATAAAAGAAACTAAAAAAAATTATTGTGAGCGAAATCCTATTAAAAAATGAAGAAAATATAATGACAAAATATAATGAACAAAATTAACTAAATATATTAACAGCATGAATCAACTAGTGGTAATCGGTCATCGAATTCTATCACAGATAAAATTCTGGAAGAGGAGTAATTTGGCGTAACTACCACTAGAAATATTAAATACCATATCACTAGTATATAAGACATGTTAACTTGATTCTATCTTGAGGTACCTTTTGATAGATGAAGGTTGACATAATCTAAGATTAATTCCCAACAATATATATGTATATATATATATATATATATATATATCAGAGTTGGCCAAAAATGTAATCGATTACATTTTTTGATTACAGTAATCAATTACTTGTAATCATGATTACAATTTTCAAAAATTTTGATTACAGCTGTAATCATGATTACAATATTGATTACAGTAATCAATTACTTGTAATCGTGATTNAAAGAAATTCTATATATATATATATATATATATATATAAATGAACAGTGGTTTCAGCATTAAAGGCTATACTGGTGAAATGAATAGTTATTTTTTAAATCACAACACTCTGGCAGTCTGACAGTAACGCCTTCTTTCACGTGCATTTAAGATTAAGGAATTGATGACGAATAAATCAAGCAACAAAACAATACTAAACCTCAACAAAAAAAAAACCCTCACCAACTTCAAAATAACATCACGTAGATATTTTAGAATTTTTATCCTCCCGAAAACGATATTGAAAATCGCAAAGGGAATCGAAACGCAAACCAAGCACCAGCAAAAAGCTAGCAAAGGTGCTTGCATTTTGACGTGATTGAGCCCATAAATAAAAACTGGCTCTTTTATTTTCGTAAATGATAACGTAAGTGATACAAACTGAAAAAAGATCTCTAATATATGGGACTTCTTTGTTAAGAACCTTGCATCGTTTTTGAACCCCTTCTGAATAGTAAGTTCACCATTTATCATTTTGGAAAATCAGTTCGACATCAAAGCAAGTCATACACACAACATCCCAGATGCTGTTATTGGAAGGTTTCATAAATCAAATCTTTACACTGCAATATCCCTTTTCTTTACTTTTGAGTCTTAAATCGATTTAGGAATGGAGAAACATCTTCTTCAATCTTGTTAGCTTCGCTTACTTCTTGAGCATATTGGATAAAGTATAGAGTCTTTTCATTAGCCGATGGAAAGTTTGATAAATCGGAAGAAGTTTCAAGGTAAGCCTTTGTCTTACGTCGTTTAATATTCAATTGCATCGTGTTTGATTATAAGCAAAGACATTAAGAGAAATATGATTACATATTTTAATTAAACCGAACGTATGAAATAGTTTTAAATATAAATATTTAAATATTAATTTCTCTAGTCCAAGGATTGTCAAACTTTTCCAAATCGGAGCACTCTCTAGAGAATGAAAATTTTTACCCCACATCCGAAATTTATTCGCTATGTAAATGTGTATATTTTGCATTTAATAGTTCAGATGAATAATTAATGTATCTCGAGTATAAAAAACTTTTATTCATTTATTTTTCAGTAATGGAAAATTACTAGAGAAAAATTCAATTAAAATAAAGAAAATAACTTTCACTTACTTCTGGCGTTAAAACACGAATCAAAGATTTATCTTTGATATAGTCAGCGACATTTTTTATCACCAACTTTATTTTTCAGACCATATATGCTTTTAATAACAGGTGAGATTTTCTTAGATGAATGCAGTAAGGCAGTAAATATCATTCCCTTATTTGTTATTTTTTAACCTAGCATGTTATTTAACAATTCGAAATTAACCTGCCTCTCTTTATCAGGCGGTTAAATACCAATTTAATCAATTAGTTATGTATACCTTTATAGGTTACTTTGTTGCCTCGCTAAATACTTTACGTTCCTCGCGGAATGTAAATGAAGATAAGGGAAAGTATCTCCCCCATCGTGTAATAAAATATCAGGTAAAACAGTAATCAATGTATTTTCTTATTTTGCGAGCTTGCTTTTTTTCTTCCACTCAAAAACAATATACTTTTCTCAATTCAGCAATAAAAAGACAATTAAGAAGCTTTCTTGTTATTTCATAATTATTACTTTTCAGCATTTCTTATTTATTTGCATCCCGACGAGGAGTCGCTACCTCGTCGGCATTACCTGATTATAGCCTAGGCCCAATAGGCATGGAGGGGCCTCAAAAATTAGTAAGAAGTCTAATGAAAGGTAGGCTAGCTATGTGTTGGTTTAAGTACTAAGTAAAAAATAATTCTAGCTTACAATAAAAAAAAATCAGCTAATCAGTGACTTTTTGCAACAATCACTGATTTCAATTGTTTGTGGTCACCAAACTATTTTTATTTTGACATAACATTGTTTTGTTGTTTTATATTTTGCTTTAATTTACAGATACGCAAACTTTATCTTAGAAAAATAATCTTCAATTGTATGCTTTCAAAATTTCTTAAATTGTTTCTCCTGAATCACGCAGTTCAATAGATTTTTTTCCATTATTACGACTACTCTTCAGTAATTTAATTTGAAAATATTTTGTAAGGGGCCCAGAAAGTTTGGTGGGCCTTGGGCCTGAATTTGTCTTGATCGGTCCCTGCTCGTCGGACGATAAAATAACAGGTGAAGATATTATCAATATTCTTCACTTCATTTTTGTGACCACCAGAAGAGCAAAATAGGTGCAGAGAATAATAGGATATTTTATCCTATTATTCTTTGCACCTATTCTGCTAATTAGCACCTATTAGGGGAAAAAATAATGATTAGGAGCTCTAAAACGGTGAGTGTAGTGATATATAATATGATTACCAACTTTAAGTCCAATAGAGTAGTTTCAAAAGTTACAAAAACATTTTATCGAACAGAATTATCATAAAATAAAATTTCTTTTGGCAAATTTTTATAAAATAATTACCAAAGAATTTATAAAATATCGTATTATTTTGTGTTTCTAATGAAACGGGAAAAACTGTGAATTATACTGTATTCAGCTAGTTTTGACATTTTTTCAATGATGAATACACTAAAAAACAGATGTGCTAAATTATTCTCTTTAATAATTATTTTTCTGTCCATTTAATCTGCTTTTCTACGCAAGTACTTCAGCCATACACAGACAAAAAAAATCAGGTTAAACTACCGTGCTGTACGGCAATGAAATTTCAAGAAAAAAAAATTAATCTGGTTGATAAAACCAAAATATACGATATTTAAACCATTCATTCGATAATTTTTAGTTTCATATTACGATAGTTTACTAGAAATTCTGGCTTTCAAAACTATGTCTCTTACTTCCTCCACATTTAGTAAAAAAAATCATAGCAGAAAAATTCATTTAACGGAATAAATGGTTTTTAAGCCATGCTTTCAGGTATCATGATAAAATTACCAATTTGCACCACACTTACCAAACTTTATTACACTTTATAAAATCACATTTCCTTGTTAATTTTACCAAAATCGTTACCAAAGCACTTGAATGAAAATTAGTGAATTTTAATATACACATATACCCATAACACGGTTTTGGTAGTTTTAACCATTTTTTTTTCCAGTAGTACTATGCAGTTGTTTTACAATCAACTTTCTAAATGTCTGTANTGTTTTTAATCAATTTACTAAGAGGTACCTATATAGCCTACGTAGTCTACACTTGTAAATATTAGCTTTTTAACTTTAATCAAGATAAGTTTATACATAAATTATTCATCGATATAGGCATGCATATTATTCAAGATTATTAAATATTCAATAATTAATATAAATTATTCATGACTACAACGCAAACAATGAGTAACAAAATTATTCCTTTGTTCTATTTTTCCCATTAAAATATCCTTCTCACGATAATATCCAATTTTCGTGCATACATCTCAAACTAATATATTATTTTTATAATAATCTTTTCATTCTAATCAATAATCTTTTTACAGAATAAAAATTAAAAGTAAAGAAATTTGGGGAAAATGGAAACTCTAAATCAAACATTAGAATCTTTTGTCAAGTATCCGAAAATGATTCAAACCACTTTGAAAACAAAACTGGTTTTACTTTTCGTAACGTCCATGCTAAACTATTTTGACTTTCTAAGAAAACTTTTGTTAAACAGAAATCAACTTCAAAAGATTTTACAGAAATTTTAATACCACGAGTCATTGGGAATACCCATAGCAAAGAAAACTACCGAATGTATGCATACATATTTTTATAACGTTTGATAGCGAATGTTTGCCCAATACAAACATTCAGAGCTCTCTGCTTTTGTGCAAAAAAAATTCAATGAAACTTTCTTGTCCAGTATTTTTTTTTCTCTTTTTACTCAAACAACAGGCTTTGTGCAAAAAAAGATAGAAACAAAATTTGCCGTTATATCCCGGGGAAAAAGTTCATTAAGAAAGAAAAAAAAACTACCTAGTACTTTTGCAATTATTCAAGATAAATTGGAACGAAACTTTGCCGTTGCAGCAAGGCCTGTAACGACAATACATTCTTTACATTGAAATTTCCCTTTTTTTCCTATTTTCTGAAGAGCAGTAAAAATTTTGGCAATTGTTGTTTTTACTTCCAAATTTTGTAATGAAAAACAAAAGTTGTCTAAAAGTAACATCATTGGAAAAGTTAAAGTAAATATTTTCAAAAATACGATTTTTAAAATAAATATTCTTAAAAACTTTTAAATCCAAAAAGTCTCATTAAAAAACTCTTCAAACGTTTCAAAACGTTATCTCTTTAAAAGGGGTTTTATTTTTTGATGAAAAAAACGTAACTCAAATTTTTCATTATTAGGATATATTTTGCAGCACGACGATATTGCATATATTTGGATCTGATATTTGCTTTATATTGGATCTGAAGTGGTATATAACAAAAAAAAAATATTTACTTGTTATAAAAAAATATGTACTAGCAGTTGTTTTTAATCAGTGTCTTTGTAGCTATTCCTCGATTTACCTCTGAGCATTAATGGGTTAATTAGGTAATAAAAGGTCACATACTTTGTATAAATGTTATGCTACTGATACAGACAAAAGGGATATGCATTTAAACTAACAGCATTTTAAATGTTATTGAATTTTTTTGAAACATTTCGGAAAAGTTTAAACTTCCGATAAATAGTTTGAAATTTAAGTTTTGAACAGAAAATAAATATATTTCTAAGAAACTATAAAACGCAGTTCGCATAATATGTGTTTTTTGAGTTTCTACGGTTATCGGTGGAAAGCAGTCCAGCTATGGCTGTTTGAGACGAATTATGTCCCCAGCCCACAACAACTATAGTGCAGATGAAAAATATCTTCAGTTGCAGACGGGGGTTAAAGACCCCTTACCGTCAGGTTATTTGTGGGAGATTTTCGATGTTCTCCGTGAAACTCAAATGCTGGTTAGTTCCATCAAAAAGTCCTCCTCGAAGGTAAATTTCTCCCAATGCTTGATCCAGAAGCTCCTAGTCTTCAGGATTGGTTAAGCAATCTGTCTTTGAAAAAATTGCCTGGTTCTAGATTTGAGCATATTGAGTCAGGAACTTCTTGTGTTAAACAGAAAAAGTCCGTAAAAAAAAAGAGAGAGAGAGAAGTGATACTTTAATGACCTAAATGACCTAACCTAAAAACCTATACTTTAATAATTAATACAGTGATACTTTAATAACCTAAATGTATGGTACATTACCGTTTAACTAGAAAAGCGGGAATCGTACGTAAACTCATTCGATAAATGGACATTAAATTGCATATATTTTGATAGCTGGTGGTAATAATATTTCTGCTGCAAAAAACTATAATTTTAGTTAATAAAACAAAATATACGGTATTTTTACCATTGATTTCATAATTTTTTAATTCATATAGTTTTCAGTTTACCAAAAAAAAATTATAGTTCTTATTGCCATTTAGTCTATCTATATATAAATGTATGTCTGTCTGTGTGTGATGTATATGTCTCTTAGAGACTCCAAGCAAAATCGATGAAACCTAGCATACAGAATGTTTGAAAATCAACGAAGGTTATCGTCAACATTAGAACATTCTACGATGGACCGTTCTAGCTGGATGAGAGAAAAACAGAATGGAATTTTCTAATTAATTTAAAGTTAGTCATTGTTTAAAATTCAACCACAGACGATTTAATTTTTCGCATATTTTATAGATGGTAATTTCTAGTGTATAATTTCTAGTTTATAGCTCTATTTGATCAAAAAGATAGTTTATTGCAGGTTTTGAAAATTTAATTATTTTACATTCGTTTTTTCAGATAAATTCAATGAACAATATTACGTGGTAGCACGTGTGGTCTACGTCACCAAATTTGTACTTTTAAAGTTGCCTGATACTACACGCTTTTTTTAATTTCTAATATTTCTTTTAAAACAAGTTTCTAAAAAAATTATTCCTTTAAAATTAACGGTATATGAATAGAATTTTTTTTCATGTATTTAAAGGCCAAAAATGGTGGTAATGTGGTACTAATTAGTTCAGGAGGAACATAAAATATTGCCTTATTATTATTGACTCCAATGATGGTTAATTAATTTCGGTAATGTATGTTGCTTATTTACATAAAAGAAATAAGTTATGCAATAGAAAGTAAAAGCATTGGAGTACAGATATTTATTTGTCGAAAAGAACCATAAGAAATCATCAAACTATCATTGACGACAATAGAGCTTACTTAATGTTGGTATTATTTAAAAAAACCCACGT
Organism: Parasteatoda tepidariorum; assembly: GCF_043381705.1. Lineage (NCBI taxonomy): Eukaryota > Metazoa > Arthropoda > Arachnida > Araneae > Theridiidae > Parasteatoda > Parasteatoda tepidariorum. The sequence continues at coordinate 32,219,074 of NC_092206.1, read as the reverse complement.
ACTAAAAAGAAAAAAATAATGGGGAATACTTATAAAGAAGGAGATTATTAAAATGGAGATAATTATAAAAGACACTTATTCATTATGGGCAGCAATAAGAAATCGTCATATTTTTATTAACATAATTGCTTTATTAACAATGATAATATGTAATAATTGAAATAAAATAAATTAAGCTATGTACTAAAAGGCAAAGTTAAAAAAGGTTGATGGAAAATTCGTTATCGAAAACCGCATGAAATCGCCAGGCACAAATGACGCTTAATTATTGTGCACTACTGACGGTAATATCTCCTACTACTATTGATATTATGGTAATCGGGGCAGTTTTAATAAGAATGAATTAAAACTAAAAAAACATTTTAATGAATTTCATTTTAATGAATTAGAATTAAAAGAGCTTTGTCCCGCTACTACTTATAATTATTTTAACTGTAAATTAAAGGTGAGATAGAGAAATGGTTATGTTCCAAAATCCTTTTTAGGATGAATTATATTTTTATAGTAAAAATTCCATTAAAAAAACGACTTTATTTGGTTGTCTCTGTTAAATGTATTTTTCACAATTCAAATGTTGAAAGGTTATGTAATAAGAACCAAATGTACTAATATAGGTATAAAATAATATATTGATTTATTTGGTGATTATTAAAGCAGCACCAATGCTAAGACATACAGATACTATTGAAATAAGTATTTTACTGCCCGTTGTACCGGAAAAAATTACTTGATAGTGGTAAATTTTGACTATTATGAGTTCGCCGCGAACAATAACATCATGCCAAGTGATGCTAAATACATTGTATCGTTATTCTAATAGGATGCACTGCAAACAATATTAAATAAGAAACAAAATTAAATTAATTTAGCTCTATTAGATGAAAAACTTAGTGGAAGAAACAGTTAAGTGACATTTTCAGAACAAAGGAAAAGTTGTATCCGAACTATTCAATAAACAATTTATTTAAAGACTGGACAAATATTTCTTATTTATTTTTTATTTACCACTGCCTAATTCGAAATAAAAATGCGAGCATACTAAAAACTGATGCGGATTAGTTATGTTAAGATTAAAGTGGCTGTAGAAACAATCCTGTTACATTAAACATACCCATATTGATGCAACTACTTTTTGTTATTTTTTCTGATTCAATAATCCCCCCCCCCAAAATTTCGCACTTAGCAGGTTTTTTCATGAAGGTCTTTAATTGCGTTGATATGTGCTTTTCAATTTTTATCATGATTTCGTTGTGTTTTACTGTGTTGTTTCCAGATTAATTGATTCTTTACTCATTTTTATTCACCCCGCACAAAGAGCGGTTATTCAGCTAGTAAAAAATAAAACTTAAAACAAAATTTGACTGTATATATAGTTTTTATGCCATGCTCTAAAGTATCATGATAATGTTACTAAATGTTACCACATTTACCAAATTCTTTATTATTTATAGTTATTATGACATTTTGACAAAAATATGTAATTGGCATATATATAATATATGCCAATTACATATTTTTGTCAAAATGTTTTTTTTTAAATGTTTTCAAAGACATTTACATTGCTTTCCCATAATAGTTAATAGACTAATTTATAATATTTTTACATTGGTCAATTCGTTATGCAAACGAAATTTAGTGTCCCTCTCATTTTGTGTATAATATTTACATTATCTCTCTCAAATTTCGCTGATAATGATAGCGATATTATCGTATTCTATAAATATATTTATAAATAATTGACATATGTGTATTATCGAAACCACGTGTATTATTGGTAGCCGGTGACATTGTCAAAAATATTAATATTAAGCAATATTTCAATTAACAATTTTAAAGAAATGCATAGCAACCCATAACCAATAATATTGTAGCACCGTACTCAATAAAAAAAATATATGAATGAAATTTGAAGCATCTCGAGATTTAAAATCGTTTAGTCTGATTTAAATTTAAAATCGTATAGTATCGCACTTACGAATCCTGGGTTGTAGGGGGCATTTTTAAAAATTGCGCATTGATTTAGGATTCTTTTTTTCAAAAAAAGACTATATCTATGATAGTAACCATATGCTAACATTTTAAACAAAAAAGTGTAATCGTCACAATAATGCTGCTGAATAACTGAAAGAAACATATTCATGTAA